>NC_057814.1:510274100-510316775 GCF_018294505.1 Triticum aestivum
AGCCCGCGCGCGCCCCGCCTCCTTCCTCCTCCAGCCCGCCGGCGCCCTCCGCCGTCGACCACGCCGGACCCCGCCGCCGCCCGCTGTCCTCCGGTCGTCGCCGCGCCTCCACGCCGACGCCACGCCGCCGTCCCACACCCGACGCCGGCGCCTCCTCTCCGCCGAGCCCCGACCGGCACCGCCCCTCCTCCCTCTCCGGCCGAAGCTCCGGCGAGCTCGCGCGCCGGCGAGCCGAGCCCGCGCTGGCCTCGATCCGATCTGGATCCAGAGAATCCCTACGGTTGACTTTTTCTTCCTCCCCCGAAATCTTCTAAGTCCTTATATTTTTGCAATATATGCTCCTGTTCATCGTATCATAACTCTCTGCATATAGCTCCGTTTCGCGCGTGTAATATATTGAAATGTTCGCCTCGTGATGCTCTTCATTTTGTTCCATTGCATCATGTTCATTTGAGTCCATATTGATGCCCAAATCTCTGGTGCAAGAGTGCTAGTTGCTGTTACCTGCTGTTACTTATCAGAACATGAGGATTTTTTATTTTTGTTGCATTTGATGTCTGCATCTTATGGGCATGAGCTCTACATGGGGTTTGATGTATGCCATGCCATCTTTACAGAGGTGTATGCTATGTACTTTTGTGATCTCGGTGGTGACTAGCACAAGCATGCAAACTAGGCTTCGTAATGTTTCTGATTTCAGAGACTTAGAATTTTGCCAAGTCTGTGACTGCTGTTATTTTGTTGCTATGTATCCATGTGGCTACAGAGAGATCCATGCTGTTTTTGGAGATGTTCAGTAAGGATGTTTTGTAGATATGGTTATGCTCTATCCATTCATACCTCTATTTGCAATTATGGAGTACCCTAGCATGACTCAATCTAGCTTTACTGTTGCTATAAAATGTTCCTGGCAGATTGTTTACGTGTTATTCAATTTTGTCAAGGTTGTTGTAGTTGTTTCATACATACTATGAACTTGGTCTTGCCATGGATACCTTCCTAAACATGCAATCTTGCTGTAAATATGCTTGTTTTGTCATTCATTGCTTTGTGATGAGTGCGTCAAGCTCACAAATATGCCCTCATAATGTCTGTTTCTGCCATGCTCTGTTTTGTGCCAAGTCTGAAACCTGTTAACGAAACTTGCTATGTTTACATGGGTGCCATCATATCTTCTGGTCCTTTTTGGCTTATGGTCAGTAAGGGACGTTTGTTCTATGCATTCAGTAGATTCATGCCATGCCTTGTTTTGCTATTTTAAGTTCCTGTAGCATGTTGTTTGCTTGCTCTGAACATTGCTATGTATTTTTGTGATCTCTGTGGTGACTAGCACAAGCATGCAAACTAGGCTTCGTGATGTTTCTGATTTCAGAGACCTAGAATTTTGCCAAGTCTGTGACTGCTGTTATTTTGTTGCTATGTATCCATGTGGCTACAGAGAGATCCATGCTGTTTTTGGAGATGTTCAGTAAGGAAATTTTGTAGATATGGTTATGCTCTATCCATTCATGCCTCTGCTTGCAATTATGGAGTACCCTAGCATGACTCAATCTTGCTCTCCTTTTGCTATAAAATGTTCCTGGCAGATTGTTTACGTGTTATTCAATTTTGCCAAGGTTGTTGTTGTTGTTTCATACATGCTATGAACTTGCTCTTGCCATGGATAGCTTCATAAATATGCCATCTTGCTGTAGGTATTATTGTTTTGTCATTCATTGCTTTGTGATGAGTGCATCAAGCTCACAAAGATGCCCTCATAATGTCTGTTTCTGCCATGCTCTGTTTTCTGCCAAGTCTGAAACCTGTTAACGAAACTTGCTATATTTACATGGGTGCCATCATATCTTCTGATCCTTTTTGGCTTATGGTTGGTAAGGGACTTTTGTTGCTTGTGCATTTCCCGTGATTGATTGTGGTTCCATTGCTTGTGTTCTTGCTGTGGGTAGAGCCGGGAGACGAGTTCGTGAACGAGGAACCTGTTGAGTACGCTTACGAGGATCAAGCTTTCGACAACTCTGAGAACCTTGCAGGCAAGATGACCATACCCTCGAAATCTTTTCTATCTTTGCTTTGCTAGTTGTTTGTTCTATTGCCATGCTGCGCTACCTACCACTTGCTATATCATGCCTCCCATATTGCCATGACAACCTCTAACCATCCTTTTCCTAGCAAACCGTTGTTTGGCTAAGTTACCGCTTTTGCTCAGCCCTTCTTATAGCGTTGCTAGTTGCAGGTGAAGATGAAGTTTGTTCCATGTTGGAACGTGGATATTTTGGAATATCACAATATCTCTTATTTAATTAATGCATCTATATATTTGGTAAAGGGTGGAAGGCTCGGCCTTATGCCTGGTGTTTTGTTCCACTCTTGCCGCCCTAGTTTCTGTCATACCGGTATTATGTTCCTTGAGTTTGCGTTCCTTACGCGGTTGGGTGATTTATGGGACCCCCTTGATAGTTTGCCTTGAATAAAACTCCTCCAGCAAGGCCCAACCTTGGTTTTACCATTTGCCACCTAAGCCTTTTTCCCTTGGGTTTTCGCGAGCCCGAGGGTCATCTTTATTTAAACCCCCGGGCCAGTGCTCCTCTGAGTATTGGTCCAACCTGTAAGTCGCCGGTGGCCACCAGGGGCAACTCTGGGATCGCCTATCCGAAGCTTGGACAATCCGGTGTGCCCTGAGAACGAGATATGTGCAGCTCCTATCGGGATTTGTCGGCACATTCGGGCGGCTTTGCTGCTCTTGTTTTACCTTTGTCGAAATGTTTTGTAAATCGGGATTCCGAGACTGATCGGGTCTTCCTGGGAGAAGGTTTATCCTTCGTTGACCGTGAGAGCTTATAATGGGCTAAGTTGGGACACCCCTGCAGGGTATTATCTTTCGAAAGCCGTGCCCGGGGTTATGAGGCAGATGGGAATTTGTTAATGTCCGGTTGTAGAGAACTTGTCACTTGACTTAATTAAAATACATCAACTGCGTGTGTAGCCGTGATGGTCTCTTCTCGGCGGAGTCCGGGAAGTGAACACGGTTTGAGTTATGCATGAACGTAAGTAGGAGTTCAGGATCACTTCTTGGTCATTAATAGTTGACAACCATGCCGCTGCTTCTCTTCTCGCTCTCATTTGCGTATGTTAGCCACCATATATGCTTAGTGCCTGCTGCAGCTCCACCTCATTACGCCATCCTTTCCTATAAGCTTAAATAGTCTTGATCTCGCGGGTGTGAGATTGCTGAGTCCTCGTGACTCACAGATTCTACCAAAACAGTTGCAGGTGCCGACGATGCCAGTGCAGATGACGCAACCGAGCTCAAGTGGGAGTTCGATGAGGAACGTGGTCGTTACTATGTTTCTTTTCCTGATGATCAGTAGTGGAGCCCAGTTGGGACGATCGGGGATCTAGCATTTGGGGTTATCTTATTTTTCATTTGGATTTTGACCGTAGTCGGTCTATGTGTGGATTTTGGATGATGTATGAATTATATTTATGTATTGTGTGAAGTGGCGATTGTAAGCCAACTCTCGTTATCCCATTCTTGTTCATTACATGGGATTGTGTAAAGATGACCCTTCTTGCGACAAAACCAGAATGCGGTTATGCCTCTAAGTCGTGCCTCGATACGTGGGAGATATAGCCGCATCGTGGGCGTTACAACTAAGCTGGAATCTACAAACATTTTATTCAATAGGAGAAGACAAGGTAAAATATGCTCTTTATTAGTTCAACAATTATTCATATGAGAGCCACTCAATATTTTCATCACGGTCTTCTCCTCGGTACAACTCGGATAAAAAGAAAAGAAATTCAGAGAAACACACTGAAATATTTTTGGAGTTTTTGGTTTTCTTGAACAAGGAAATAAAAGGGAAAAGCAAAAACGAGAAAAACTATTTACACGGGAAAGCTCCCAACAAGCAAAAGAAGAACAATGAAATCTTTTTTGGGTTTTCTTTTTATTATTACAACTAAGCATGCATAGAAAATAAACTAACTACAACTAATTTTTTGTTTTTCAAAAGTTTTTCAAACACACAAGAAGAAAGCAAGAGAATAAATCTAGGCATGGATGATACAATGAAAAAGTGTGAACACCGACAAATGAAAATAAGTGGACATGAATGTAATGTCGGTGAGAACACGTACTCCCCCAAGCTTAGGCTTTTGGCCTAACTTGGTAATCGATCAATAGCCTGGATAGTAGTCGGCGTGGTAGCTCACGGAGGCTCTCGGTGTGGACACCTTGGCCTGTCGTGCTGCCTCCATTGCTACGTTGTGAGCTCGGGCCTCACTCTCAAGAACAAAATATCTTCCCTTGTTGTGATAGTCAAAAAGAGCAGGCGCAGGCAAATATCTGAAAGGTAGGGACCGAGACCGGCATTGTGAACATATTGCTCAAATTCCTCTTTAATACCCACATGCACCATATACTCATCGCAAGGCCATAAGCATGTTTTGGTGGCGGCATCTTGAGTAGAACTTTCACTTGATTCAACATATGACCGACGAGCGGGGCTGTCGCTAGAAGATGCCCCCGAGGATCGCCTCCTCGAAGAACTCCTTCCAAATAGGTTCATCATGTTCTCGTACAATTTTCTAAAAAAATTTGGGTGACAAAAATTTGTCAAAAAAACTTTATTAAATTTATACCAACTACTCATAGGGATACATAGAGGCCATAGCAAGCATTCAAACTACTTAGAACTCTAAGAATTCAACATGCAAGCTCATTTACAGCAGCACCAAGAGTAGCAAATTATTCAAAATATAAACCACTAAAACAAAAACTAATTGGACAAACGGTGGAGTCACATACCAAGCAACAATCCCCCGAAACAGTTTCGGAAACAGAGCTTCGAGCAAAGTGATCGAAATCCGCGGGTTTGAGAGCAAGAACACGGGAGAGAGAGCAATGAAGAGATAAGTGAGGGGGCCCATGTGGGGACCACAATCCACCTGGTGCATCTCCCTCTGATATTATTTGCACCAGAAATTCAGAAATATTCAGAAAACAATCATATTAAATTTTCAGAGCATTCTGAGAACTTTTATTTTTTGGTCATTTTTTTATTGCACGGGAAATTCAGAAAACAGACAAAACATGGCACTTTATTTCATTTAACTAATAAAAATAGAAAACAAAGGGTAGGGACAGTAGGTAGTGCTTACTAAGTTCATCGACTTCATACCGCTCAAAAATGATTCATTAATAAGGTTGATCAGGTCTTATTAACAACCACTTCCGATTAGCATGAAACCGAAAATTTTCGTAAATCACAAAGTTACCTCAATGGGGATATGAATGTCCCCAACAATAAGCATTTCATATTTCTTTTTGACAGTAGGTAGAGGTATTTGAAAACTTCCAATAGTGATTGTCGGAGATATTGCAATAACATCAATACCATTCACTTGGAATTGTTTCTTCGGAAAGTACACCGTATGTTCATTACCATTAATATGAAAAGTGACCTTGCTTTTATTGCAATCAATAACAACCCCTGCAGTATTCAAGAAGGGTCTACCAAGGATAATTGACATGTTGTCGTCCTCGGGCATCTCAAGTATAACAAAGTCAGTCAAAATAGTAACATTAGCAACAACAATGGGCACATCCTCACAGATAGCGAGGTATGGCAATTGATTTGTCAGCCATTTGCAAAGATATTTCAGTAGGTGTGAGTTTATTCATGTCAAGTCTTTTATATAAAGAGAAAGGGATAACACTAACACCAGCTCCTAAATCACACAAAGCAGTTTTCACATAATTCTTTTTAATGGAGCAAGGTATAGTGAGTATTCCCAGATCTCCAAGTTTTTTAGGTACTCCATCTTTGAAAGTATAATTAGCAAGCATAGTGGAGATTTCAGCTTCCGGTATTTTTCTCTTATTTGTGATGATGTCTTTCATATACTTTGCATAAGGAGGTATTTTCAAGATATCAATCAAGCGAGTACGCAAAAATACTGGCCTCAACATTTCAGCAAAGCGTTCAAATTCTTCATCATCTTTCTTTTTAGTTGACTTGGGTGGAAAAGGCATAGGTTTTTGAACCCATGGTTCTCTTTCCTTACCGTGTTTTCTAGCAATGAAGTCTCTTTTCTCATATCTTTTATTCTTAGGTTGTGGGTTATCAAGATCAACATGTGGTTCTATCTCAACATCATTGTCTGGTTCTTTATTATTTGTTTGAGTGTCTTCATGAACCACACCATTATCTTTTTCATTATCAGAAGGTGAGTATTCATTACCAGATTGAGTTTCAGCATCAAAGATAGAAGTTTTATTATCATTATCAGGAGGTTTCTCTATTTTAGGTTCACTAGAAGTATGCAAAGTCTTATCATTTTTCTTTTTCTTTTTCTTTCTAGAAGGACTAGGTGCATCAGGGTTATTTCTTTGTGAATCTTGTTCAATTATTTTTGGGTGTCCCTGAGGATAAAGTGGTTCCTGAGTCATTTTACCTCCTCTAGTTGCAACTCTAACAGCAAAGTCATATATATTATTATTCATTTCATCAAGCAATTCTCTTTGTGATTTAGCAACTTGTTCTAATTGAGTTTGAACCATAGAAGCATGTTTCCAACACCTCTAACATCATTTGATATTCTAAATAACAATTCACTCAAGCGAGCAATCATATCAGGATTATATTTCAATTGTTTCACAAAGAATGAAGTTGTCTTGTTCATTCTTTATAAATTTATTCGACAAAGAATGAAGTTGTCTTGTTCATTCCAAAATTTTATTAACCCATTCCGTATCAGCGGAGGAACCTCCCTACAAATTTGCACATGACAACATTTATCTACCAAAAAATAAGAAAGAATGTATAGAAATTCGAACAAGCAAATGTAGCATTTGCTTATGCAAGAATATGTATGGTGGTGAGGATGTACATCTTTAGCAAACCACCAGGGAAAGAGGCTCATTGTCCAAAGAGAGATAGGCTTACATCCAGAACTCCACACTAGGAAAACCAAGTTGAGAACTGCAACTTCATGTCTTCAATGAAAGTCAACAACATCAAGATCCTTTGGTTCAATGGGGTGGAATCTCAAAGCAAAACCCCTACAAAAGTGTCCATGGTTGGGGACAACAGATAAACAAGGAGTAACTGTCATCGATATGAACAACAATAGCAACAAATAAACTAAGTGAACAAAAAACAACATGCTTTGCTCAAAACCACACTAAATATTGGGTGGCACTACCAGGAGAAGTCAAAATCAACATGCTTTGCTTAAAACCAAAAGGATGATGAAACTGAGATACCCATCCACTGTACATGAGCTAGCAAAAGTTAAGGACCATCGGCCACAGAAAGCAAGTGTTGGCACGCCGCTATAGCATCATGTTTGACAAACTAGTGGCCACAAAATTACTACAAAATTGGGATCACCATCGAACTCCACACCTACACACAAGTGTTGTGGGTGCAAGGAAAACAATAATATTACAGTGCACAAGAAGTTCCGAAAAGCAATGTATCAAGGGGTGTGGGAAAGATTATAGGAGCACTTGCTATCACTTTTTTCATCCAAAAAATACACCCTCTATACTGCTATCCTACATAGCAAAGATCATAAACGAACCCCCATGAAAATTATTCTTTTTAGTCCACAATGAAATAAGCATAATATTGACTCCACCCGAAGACAACTACTCCCTCCATTCCTAAATACAAGTCCTTTTAGAGATTCCAATGCGGACTACATACGGTTTGCAACACGTCCCCAGTACAACAATGATAAATGGACCCCAGGAAAATTATTCTTTCTAGTCCACAATGAAATGAGCATAATATTGACTCAACCCAAAGATAAGCAGACATTATCCAACAACCTGAGAAGGTTAGAGATGAGACACTCTTGCTACTATCCCAGTAAAACGATTACACTTATCTCATAACTCAGAACACTTGATGGTACACATAAAGAGTGTTACTTTGTAACACTGTTATATATCAGGTCCCTCAAGTAGTTCTTTTGCATTCTAGATCAACACTAGAGAAAAAGGGGTACCTGAAGCTTTTCCTTTGGACGATGTGATTTATCCGACCTGGTGCACATAGCCTCCTGGGATCTTTTCAGGTAGCATCTTCAGCTATGCAAGTGTCCTTCAAACATAGGGAGACATGGTAGACTGTCCAAGAAGAGAAGATGGTCCATCTTTCAAATTTCTTGAACCCACAAAAGCTGGAAGAAAATAATCCCACTACAGTCAACATCTTAGATATCATGACATAGCTAGTATAGTAAACAAAAACAAGAAATTAGACAAACAGATCAAGCACCCAAGCTACATTCAAATTCTTTGCTACTGATCCATGGTTGATGGTTTTGCTTGCAATTAACTAATGCAGGAGATATCATTTCCCTTCAATAGTCGTTTTACAATGGAAAGAAAACATTTTCCTATGTAATGGTTCTGGTTTATGCATATATTCCAACAATAGGACAAGCACTATTCTAATTCAGAAAACAAGGATAATCTCAAGTTTCATCCCAAGGGAAGCTCACCTGTGCAAGTTGCAGCCAAGGCCAGACATCAGCACCACCGTGGTTACGGCGTGGCAAGCGAAACTTCCCGATGGCTCTACAAGCTCCGTCCATCCATCGGTCTTCTTGGTTCTCGCCCTCCCCAAGATCAAACTTCCCGATGGCTGCGGGTCGAGACCACTACTTGGGCAGTGAGAGAGACATAACAAGATTAACTGGTGGCCTCAACCCATAGCCACATGGTTTGATCAAGAGTTGTCTAGCATATGCAATATAAGTATGAGTGCTACTGGAGCAGACTTCTACAAAAGTTTGATCGGGATTTGTCTAGCATATGCAACATACAGTACTCCCTCTGTTTTTATTTAGTCTGCATATTAGACTTGACTGAAGTCAAACTTTGCAAAGTTTGACCAAGTTTAGAGAAAATAATATAAACATTTACAATAAAAAAATCTATAAGATGTGAAAGTACATTCAATAATGAATTTAATGGTATTGATTTGTTATTGTATATGTTAATATTTTTGTCTCTAAACTTTGTCAAAGTTTACAAAACTTAACTTTGACCAAAACTAATATGCAGAGTAAATAAGAACAGAGGGAGTATGTTAGCAACAACAAGCTGATCCTACAATTTAATATAGTGCTGTGAAACACATCATCCATGCCATTTTTTGTATTTCCTATCCTAATGAAATAAGCATTTCCGTCTTTTTAGGCAAGACACACTAGGCATCTAAACGATTAAAAAATAAAAACAAGGGAGAAGAGCACCAAAGGTATATAGGAAGCTTGATGTTTTAGTTCATTACAAGTGTATCCGAAACCAACTAAACAAAGTATGAAAACTAGCACATTGATCGGTTTTGCATCAAGGATGTAAAAAATGGACTAATGCAGGGTCCATAAGGATAACAAGCACAAGTTTAGTCATGGATTCTGATTTCTTGTGTAAATGGACTAATGCACTATTACAATGTGAAATTCATATTCAGAAAAAAGAAACAGAGACTTTCAGTTGAACCACTTGGTGCTCAGCTACAAGATGCAAAACCACTTTTTCCCTAGATATTCTTGTAAGAGGTAAAAGCACTAGGAGTCCTATAACTTGCTCAGAATGTGATGGTTTGGTCCTAGAACTTGCAAAATGACCCTACTCACTCCTAGAACTTGCACCCAATGTGCAACTTTGGTCCTGGACCAATCACAGAGCAACAAGTGGACTCGCCGGGCCCAAGCCGGTCAGCACGCATGTTTTTGCAAATACCCCCTGCCTTTCGTTGTAATCAACCTGCAGCTACAAAAACACTTGAATTAATTGTTTAGGACACCACGGTCACATGCCCTCCCATTGCAGACAAACCCGCACTCCCTCTCTGTTCTTGCTCTCTACTCATAGGGCACCTTGTTGCCACCTTCCAGCAAGCCGCCGCCAAGCAAGCAAGCGGCCATGGTTTTGTGGAGTGATTCTGGATCCAGCTCCTGCTCGTCGGGTGGCGACTCTGTAAGCAGTCCAGTGAGATCCTCTCCACCGGCATCTGGCATTTAGGGTTAGGGGAAAATTTTGGGATTTCCGACCGGATTTGGTTTTAGGCTCCTCGCACCATGAGAGCTCGGATTGGAGAGGCCTTGCTGCAGATCTGCCTTTTAGATGTGAGCACCAAGCAGTGTATGAGAAGTTGGTTGCCTTTGAGTCTGTTGACAGTGGAAGAAGATTCCTGGGTTGTGCACAAAAGGTTAGTAGATGTTCTTAGCTGTAGATGTGGATTGTACTACTTTAGTAGATGTTCCTAGTTGTACATGCTTTATCCATTTAAGTACATATGTCATTGAACTTGCTCAGTTCTGCCATTTATAGTTTTGATCTATGCCATATTGCTGTAAGAAGAAGATTATCTTATTTTAAAATAATTTAGAGTGTTGTCCAAATATGTAGTGCTTAAGTAGCTCATGAATGCTCAAAGGTTACTGTGAAAACAGTAACCTGAATCTGGTGCCAAACTGAATCTTGATTCAGTGTTACTGAATTTTGTGCAGTTAATTGGATCTTGGTTCAGTGTTACTGAATTTTGTGCAGTTAACTGAATTATGCATTTCACTCTAAAAAATTTCCTCTTCAATTTTAGGATGGGCCTAAATGCCCCTATGTGCATTGGGTTGACCCAGAGTGGCCCCCTCAATTGAGGACCCGTTTAGCTAAGGTTTGGGACATGTATGAAGAGGAGGTCAAACTCAGGCTCAGGGAAGCTGTTGTTAATGCTGAAGAAAATGTTAGGGTTGTGAGAGAGAAGGAACATATGGAGAAAGACATGAGGTTTTTTAAACTAGATTTTGCTAAGATGGTGGCTGACAAGGAGCAAGCAATTACTGAACTGGGCAACACAAGGCTAGCTCTCTCTGACCTAAAGATAGAACTTGAGAAGAAGAAAATGTCTGACAAATTTGTGACCAACATTCATCAGGTGGTAAGGGATAAGGCAGAGAAAGAGAGGGATGAGATGAAGCAAGAGAGGGGAAAAATGATGGAAGAGAGGGACAAATTGAAGGAAGAAAGGGATCAGTTGAAGAAAGAGATAAAGAAGCTAGAGTATATGATTGGTGACTTGTTCAAGCATAAGGAAGACACCAAGTGCAAGATAAGGAAGGTTGGGGAGATGCTAGATGAATGTGAGTGATCCATTGCTGCTCTAATGGAATTTTATCAGTGGACTTGTTTAATTTAGTTAATGAGGATCAGTGGACTTGTTTAATTAAGTGAATTGCTGCCTAACTTTGAGTCATCTTTGATGAACTGTACTATTTGATGCAATGACCTAATATGCACTATACTATCTGAATTTGAGTTATGTTTGATGCACTCAGTTATCTTTGGTGCTCTAATGCAATTCATATGGAGAGAACTGAACTATTATTCAGTTTTCTGAATCTGGATTCAGTTAAGTGAGTTTTGATTTGGTTAACTGAATTTGGATTCAGTTAACTGATGTGCTGTGTCAGTTAACTGATTTGCTTTTCTAGTTAACTGAATTTTTGTTTAGTTTGCTGAATTATGGTTCAGTAATCTGTTTTTTGTTTAGTTAACTCAATTAGGGTTCAGTTTAGTGAATTTTTTTAGATAAAACATTGACTCATACATACACTCATACATAGATAGAATTCCATTCACATGCACTGCAACATCGACAAATCGCATACATTGCATTCATCGATAGATTTCATACATAGATAGAAAGGTAGATCTAGGAGCACAGAAGCTTAACAGCAAATTCATGGGTAGAGAATCCTAGTCCACCTCTGCCTAGTAACCTGGAAAGGATGGAAATTTTCCCTCCTCCATGCCTAGTACATGATATCATCATCACTAGGGTTTGAGCCAAGGGGGAATGCCTCTAGGAACTGCTCCATGTCCTAGCGGTTGTGTGCTGCAAGGATCCTCTCTACCAGTTGCCTTCTCTCCCTCCTTCTTGCCTCTCTGCGCCTGGCTCCCCTGGGCACCTCTTCTTCTTCATCTACGACCTCTCCAGGATCCATGTCTCCTAGGGTTTTCTTTGGTGGCTGGGGGGAGGAGAAGGGAGGGGTTTGGGTTTGACTGTTGTTTCTGCCAATGGGGGGTGCTTTATATAGTAGTAATGGTGGCTGGTAGGTAGGCAGAAGATTAATGGTGGTTGGTAGGCCCAATATTAGAGACAAATATTAGGGAGAAGGGTAATAAACCAGCCCATTATTAGGCCCACATTGCTTACTTAATCCCACAATTGTATTCAGTTAAGTGAAATTTGTACTGAATTTGTGTTCAGTTAACTTAGTAGAAATACAGTTAACTGAACATGTTTAGAGACAACTGAATTTGTCTCAACTAACTAAGTTTGTTTGATAACTGAAATTTTGTTCGATAACTGAATTTTTGCAGAATGTACCATATGTACCTACAGAATGCTATTTATAGTAAGTGTTCCATATGGTCTATCAAGCTATCCACATGCACATAGAAACAAATAAAGCAATACAATGCAACATTTTAAGCAAAACAGTGCAGCACACCACATTTTAAGCAAACCACAGTAGTTACAGACCAACATCATACATAGTCTACTTTCCAAACCACATAATTACAGATAACTTATGTGATGTATATAGTAGCACACCTAATCATAGCATGTCCAAAATAGTTCTAACTTATATGCCGTGATGATATAGCAGCATACCTAGCTAACAGCATCATCTTACTAACTTAAATGTTGTGATATATTAGCATACCTAGCTAACAACATCATATTTCTAACTTATATGCTGCGATATAACAGCATACCTAAGCACCACCATCTGCAGACCCAACATTCTTAAGCATCCTCCTTCTTCACTCCTTGAGCAGCTTCACACGCTCGGAGCGGCGCACCTCCACAACTCCCTCTTCACGGTGGCTCTCTTCTTCTTCACCTCCTGTACTGCCGGCGCCACACCCTCCTCCTCAACCTCCTGCTTGATGCATGATGACGGATTCAGGCAGATCTGGCAGCTCGTCCACCTCAATGGGAAGGTTCCGGCCACCCTCCATGGTGGCGACGACCGGCGCAACGATCTGCACCTCCGACTCATCGTCTGACAGGACGACGACCTCCTCAACCTCCTCGTTAGATGACTGCTACCTCTTGAGCACTGTGTTGGTTTTCCCTTGAAGTGGAAAGGGTGATGCAGCAAAGTACCGTAAGTATTTCCCTCAGTTTTTGAGAACCAAGGTATCAATCCAGTAGGAGGCTACGCGCGAGTCCCTCGCACCTACACAAACAAATAAATCCTCGCAACCAACGCGATAAGGGGCTGTCAATCCCTACACGGTCACTTATGAGAGTGAGATCTGATAGATATGATAGGATAATATTTTTTTGGTATTTTTATGATAAAGATGAAAAGTAAAATAAAAACAATGGAAATAACTAAGTGTTTGAAGATTAATATGATGGAAAATAGACCCGGGGGCCATAGGTTTCACTAGTGGCTTCTCTGAAGAGCATAAGTATTTTACGGTGGGTGAACAAATTACTGTTGAGCAATTGACAGAATTGAGCATAGTTATGAGAATATCTAGGTATGATCATGTATATAGGCATCACGTCCGAGACAAGTAGACCGACTCCTGCCTGCATCTACTACTATTACTCCACACATCGACCGCTATCCAGCATACATCTAGAGTATTAAGTTCATAAGAACAGAGTAATGCTTTAAGCAAGATGACATGATGTAGAGGGATAAATTCATGCAATATGATAAAAACCCCATCTTGTTATCCTCGATGGCAACAATACAATACGTGCCTTGCTGCCCCTACTGTCACTGGGAAAGGACACCGCAAGATTGAACCCAAAGCTAAGCACTTCTCCCATTGCAAGAAAGATCAATCTAGTAGGCCAAACCAAACTGATAATTCGAAGAGACTTGCAAAGATAATCAATCATACATAAAAGAATTCAGAAGATTCAAATATTGTTCATAGATAAACTTGATCATAAACCCACAATTCATCGGTCTCAACAAACACACCGCAAAAGAAGATTACATCGAATAGATCTCCACGAGAGAGGGGACAACATTGTATTGAGATCCAAAAAGAGAGAAGAAGCCATCTAGCTAATAACTATGGACCCGAAGGTCTGAGGTAAACTACTCACACATCATCGGAGAGGCTATGGTGTTGATGTAGAAGCCCTCCGTGATCGATGCCCCCTCCAGCGGAGCTTCGGAAAAGGTCCCAAGATGGGATCTCATGGGTACAGAAGGTTGCGGCGGTGGAATTAGATTTTTGGCTCCGTATCTGGTAGTTTGGGGATACGTAGGTATATATAGGAGGAAGAAGTACGTCGGTGGAGCAATGTGGGGCCCATGAGGGTGGAGGGCGCGCCCAGGAGGGGTAGGCGCGCCCCCTACCTCGTGCCTTCCTGGTTGATGTCTTGACGTAGGGTCCAAGTCCTCTGGATCACATTCGTTCCGAGAATCACGTTCCCGAAGGTTTCATTCCGTTTGGACTCCATTTGATATTCTTTTTCTGCGAAACTCTGAAATAGGCAAAAAACAACAATTCTGGGCTGGGCCTCCGGTTAATAGGTTAGTCCCAAAAATAATATAAAAGTGAATAATAAAGCCCAATAATGTCCAAAACAGAAGATAAAATAGCATGGAGCAATCAAAAATTATAGATATGTTGGAGACGTATCAAGCATCCCCAAGCTTAATTCCTGCTCGTCCTCGAGTAGGTAAATGATAAAAACATAATTTTTGATGCGGAATGCTACTTGGCATAATTTTTAATGTAACCCTCTTAATTGTGGTATGAATATTCAGATCCGAAAGATTCAAGACAAAAGTTTAATATTGACAAAAAAGTAATAATACTTCAAGCATACTAACTAAGCAATTATGTCTTATCAAAATAACATGGCCAAAGCAAGTTATCCCTACAAAATCATATAGTCTGGCTATGCTCCATCTTCCCCACACAAAATATTCATATCATGTATGACCCCGGTTTTAGCCAAGCAATTGGTTCATACTTTAAACGCGCTTCAGCCTTTTCAATTCTTACGCAATACATGAGCGCAAGCCATGGATATAGCACTATGGTGGAATAAGGTATAATGGTAGGGGTTATGTGGGAAGACAAAAAAGGAGAAAGTCTCACATCAACGAGGCTAATCAACGGGCTATGGAGATGCCCATCAATTGATGTTAATGCGAGGAGTAGGGATTGCCATGCAACGGATGCACTGGAGCTATAAGTGTATGAAAGCTCAAAAAGAAACTAAGTGGGTGTGCATCCAACTTGCTTGCTCACGAAGACCTCGGGCATTTGAGGAAGCCCATCATTGGAATATACAAGCCAAGTTCTATAATGAAATTTCCCACTAGTATATGAAAGTGACAAAATGAGAGACTCTCTATTATGAAGATCACGGTACTACTTTGAAGCACAAGTGTGGTAAAAGGATAGTAACATTGTCCCTTCTCTCTTTTTCTCTCATTTTTTTATTTTTTTATTTGGGCCTTTTCTCTTTTTTTATGGCCTCTTTTTTTAGTCTAGAGTCTCATCCCGACTTGTGGGGAATCATAGTCTCCATCATCCTTTCCTCACTTGGGACAATGCTCTAATAATGATGATCATCACATTTTTATTTACTTATAACTCATGAATTACAACTTAATACTTAGAACAAAATATGACTCTATATGAATGCCTTCGGCGGTGTACCGGGATATGCAATGAATCAAGAGCGACATGTATGAAAGAATTATGAACGGTGGCTTTGCCACAAATACAATGTCAACTACATGATCATGCAAAGCAATATGACAATGATGGAGTATGTCATGATAAATGAAACGGTGGAAAGTTGCATGGCAATATATCTCGGAATGGCTATGGAAATGCCATGATAGGTAGGTATGGTGGCTGTTTTGAGGAAGATATAAGGAGGTTTATTTGTGATAGAGCCTATCATATCACGGGGTTTGGATGCACCGGTGAAGTTTGCACCAACTCTCAAGGTGAGAAAGGCAATGCGCGGTACCGAAGAGGCTAGAAAATTGCGTAAAGGTAAGTGTGCGTATAATCCATGGACTCACATTAGTCATAAAGAACTCATAAACTTATTGCAAAAATTTATTAGCCCTCGAAGCAAAGTACTACTACGCATGCTCCTAGGGGAAGGGTTGGTAGGAGTTAACCATCGCGCGATCCCGACCGCCACACAAAGGAAGACAATCAACAAATACTTCATGCTCCGACTTCGTTACATAACGGTTCACCATATGTGCATGCTACGGGAATCACAAACTCCAACACATGTATTCTTCAATTCCACAATTACTCAACTAGCACAACTATGATATTACCACCTTTATATCTCAAAACAATTATCAAGCATCAAATTTCTCATGATATTAATTAAAGCAAATTGCCATGCTATTTTAAGACTCTCAAAATAATATAAGTGAAGCATGAGAGATCAATAGTTTCTATAAAACAAATCCACCACCGTGCTCTAAAAGATATAAGTGAAGTACTAGAGCAAAAACTATATAACTCAAAAGATACAAGTGAAGCACATAGAGTATTCTGATAATTTCCGAATCATGTGTCTCCCTCTCAAAAGGTGTGTACAGCAAGGATGATTGTGGTAAACTAAAAAACAAAGACTCAAATCATACAAGACGCTCCAAGCAAAACACATATCATGTGGTGAATAAAAATATAGCTCCAAGTAAAGTTACCGATGGAAGTAGACGAAAGAGGGGATGCCTTCCGGGGCATCCCCAAGCTTTGGATTTATGGTGTCCTTAGATTATCTTGGGGGTTCCATGGGCATCCCCAAACTTAGGCTCTTTCCACTCCTTGTTCCATAATCCATCAAATCTTTTACCCAAAACTTGAAAACTTCACAACACAAAACTTAGCAGAAAATCTCGTGAGCTCCGTTAGCGAAAGAAAAAAAAGACCACTTCAAGGTACTGTAATGAACTCATTATTTATTTATATTGGTGTTAAACCTACTGTATTACAACTTTTCTATGGTTTATAAACTCTTTTACTAGCCATAGATTCATCAAAATAAGCAAACAACACACGAAAAACAGAATCTGTCAAAAACAGAACAGTCTATAGTGATTTGTAACTAACGCAAACTTCTGGAACTCCAAAAACTCAGCCAAAATAGGAAGACCTAGGCAATTTGTTTATTGATCATCAGCAATTGGAATAAATATTTTATCACGTTCTGGTGATTTTTAACAATTATCTTCGTGAACAGAAAGTTTCTGGACATTACAGCAAGATCAAATAACTATCATCGAAGAAGATCCTATAGGTTTAACTTGGCACAAACACTAGTTAAAACATAAAAACACATCTAACAAGAGGCTAGAACAAATATTTATTCCTAAAAAGAATTAAAAAGCAAAAAAAAACTAAAAATAAAATTGGTTGCCTCCCAACAAGCGCTATCGTTTAATGCCCCAAGCTAGGCATAAAAGCAAGGATAGATCTAGGTATTGCCATCTTTGGTGGGCAACCCATAAGTGGCTCTCATGATAGATTCATATGGTAATTTTATTTTCTTCCTAGGGAAGTGTTCCATGCCTTTCTTTAATGGAAATTGGAATCTAATATTCCCTTCCTTCATATCAATAATTGCACCAATCGTTCTAAGGAAAGGTCTACCAAGAATAATAGGACATGAAGGATTGCAATCTATGTCAAGAACGATAAAATCTACGGGCACATAGTTCCTATTTGCAACAATAAGAACATCATTAATTCTTCCTGTAGGTTTCTTAATGGTGGAATCCGCAAGGTGCAAATTTAAAGAGCAATCATCAAAATCACGAAAACCTAACAAATCGCACAAAGTTTTTGGAATCGTGGAAACACTAGCACCCAAATCACACAAAGCATAGCATTCATGATGTTTAATCTTAATTTTAATAGTAGGTTCCCACTCATCATAAAGTTTTCTAAGGATAGAGACTTCCAACTCAAGTTTTTCTTCATAAGATTGCATCAAAGCATCAACGATATGTTTGGTAAAAGCTTTATTTTGACTATAAGCATGAGCAGAATTTAGCACGGATTGCAACAAGGAAATACAATCTATCAAGGAGCAATTATCATAATTAAATTCCTTGAAATCCAAAATAGTGGGTCCATTAACATATAATGTTTTGATTTCTTCAATCCCACTTTTATCAATTTCAGCATCAAGATCTAAAAACTCTGAATTTTTGGAACGCCTTCTAGGTAAAGGTGGATCATATTCAGTCCCAACATTATCAAGATTCATATTGCAAAACAAAGATTTAATAGGGGACACATCAATAACTTTTAGATCTTCATCTTTATTTTCATAGATATTTGAAGAACACGCTTTTATAAAGCAATCTTTCTTAGCACGCATCCTAGCGGTTCTTTCTTTGCACTCATCAATGGAAATTCTCATGGCTTTGAGAGACTCATTGATATCATGCTTAGGAGGAATAGATCTCAGTTTTAAAGAATCAACATCAAGAGAAATTCTATCAATGTTCCTAGCCAATTCATCAACTTTAAGAAATTTTTCTTCAAGCAAGGCATTGAAATTCTTTTGCGAATCCATAAATTCCTTAACACTAGTCTCAAATTCAGAGGGCATCTTATTAAAATTTCCATAAGAATTGTTGTAGGAATTACCATAATTATTAGAGGAATTGCTAGGATAAGGCCTAGGATTAAAGTTTCCTCTATACGCGTTGTTACCAAAATTATTCCTACCAACAAAATTCACATCCATAGATTCATTATTATTCTCAATCAAAGTAGACAAAGGCATATCATTAGGATCAGAAGAAACACTTTTACTAGCAAATAATTTCATAAGTTCATCCATCTTTCCACTCAAAACATTAATTTCTTCTATCACATGCACTTTTTTATTAGTAGATCTTTCAGTGTGCCATTGAGAATAATTAACCATAATATTATCTAGGAATTTAGTAGCTTCTCCTAAAGTGATTTCCATAACAGTGCCTCCCGCGGCCGAATCTAAAAGATTTCTAGAAGCAAAATTCAATCCGGCATAAATTTTTTGTATAATCATCCACAAATTCAGACCATGTGTAGGGCAATTACGTATCATTAATTTCATCCTCTCCCAAGCTTGTGCAACATGTTCATGATCAAGTTGCTTAAAATTCATAATATCGTTTCTAAGAGAGATAATCTTAGCGGGAGGAAAATACTTAGAGATAAAAGCATCTTTGCACTTATTCCAAGAATCAATACTATTTTTAGGCAAAGATGAAAACCAAGCTGTAGCACGATCTCTAAGCGAAAAGGAAATAGCTTCAATTTAAAAATATCATTGTCAACATCTTTCTTCTTTTGCATATCACACAAATCAACGAAGCTATTTAGATGAGTAGCGGCATCTTCACTAGGAAGGCCGGCGAACTGATCTTTCATGACAAGATTCAACAAAGCAGCATTGATTTCACAAGATTCAGTATCGGTAAGAGGAGCAATCGGAGTACTAAGGAAATCATTATTTGGTATTGGTAAAGTCACATAATTTGGTATTATCTTGAGCCATCGTGACAAACAAGCAATCGAACACACGAGCAAACAAGAGACGGGCAAAAAGAGGCAAACGGAAAAGAGAGGGCGAATAAAATGGCAAGGGTGAAGTGGGGGAGAGGAAAACGAGAGGCAAATGGAAAATAATGTAATGCGGGAGATAAGGGTTTGTGATGGGTACTTGGTATGTTGACTTTTGCGTAGACCTCCCCGGCAACGGCGCCAGAAATCCTTCTTGCTACCTCTTGAGCACTGCGTTGGTTTTCCCTTGAAGAGGAAAGGGTGATGCAGCAAAGTAACGTAAGTTTTCCCTCAGTTTTTGAGAACCAAGGTATCAATCTAGTAGGAGGCTACGCGCGAGTCCCTCGCACCTACACAAACAAATAAATCCTCACAACCAACGCGATAAGGGGTTGTCAATCCCTACACGGTCACTTACGAGAGTGAGATCTGATAGATATGATAGGATAATATTTTTTGGTATTTTTATGATAAAGATGCAAACTAAAATAAAAACAACGGAAATAACTAAGTGTTGGAAGATTAATATGATGGAAAATAGACCCGGGGGCCATAGGTTTCACTAGTGGCTTCTCTCAAGAGCATAAGTATTTTACGGTGGGTGAACAAATTACTGTTGAGCAATTGACAGAATTGAGCATAGTTATGAGAATATCTAGGTATGATCATATATATAGGCGTCACGTCCGAGACAAGTAGACCGACTCCTGCCTGCATCTACTACTATTACTCCACACATCGACCGCTATCCAACATGCATCTAGACTATTAAGTTCATAAGAACAGAGTAATGCTTTAAGCAAGATAACATGATGTAGAGGGATAAATTCATGCAATATGATAAAAAACCCATCTTGTTATCCTCGATGGCAACAATACAATACGTGCCTTGCTGCCCCAACTGTCACTGGGAAAGGACACCGCAAGATTGAACCCAAAGCTAAGAACTTCTCCCATTGCAAGAAAGATCAATCTAGTAGGCCAAACCAAACTGATAATTCGAAGAGACTTGCAAAGATAACCAATCATACATAAAAGAATTCAGAAGATTCAAATATTGTTCATAGATACTTGATCATAAACCCACAATTCATCGGTCTCAACAAACGCACCGCAAAAGAAGATTACATCGAATAGATCTCCACAAGAGAGGGGAGAACATTGTATTGAGATCCAAAAAGAGAGAAGAAGCCATCTAGCTAATAACTATGGACCCGAAGGTCCGAGGTAAACTACTCACACTTCATCGGAGAGGCTATGGTGTTGATGTAGAAGCCCTCCGTGATGGATGCCCCCTCCGGCGGAGCTCCGGAACAGGCCCCAAGATGGGATCTCGTGGGTACAGATGGTTGCGACGGTGGAATTAGGTTTTTGGCTCCGTGTCTGATCGTTTGGGGGTACGTAGGTATATACACTACAAAAAAAAGACACATCCGTGACATTTTGGGCCGAACGAAAAAAATTTATGTCATACATATGACACTTCTATGATGATAATTGTGACAAAACCCGGTATCATCATAGATGTGGTGGGCTCCTACTTCTATGACAAAAAATCATGACAGAAAATGGGCTTTTCGTCCTGGGCGGGCCGGAGACGCAGCTGCATGACATTCTTTGGGCCGTCCATGACGGAAAAAACCATGGTAGAAGCGAGGGCGAGGAAAATTTCGGGGAGTTCCCGGTTACGGTGGGAGGTCGGGGGCCGAGCGATGCGCGTTTCTCTCGTACACGTACGCGCATGTGTGCGAGGCATTGGCTCTAACTGAACACGAGCGAGGCGTTGGGATCTAACTGAACCCGAGTGATTGCACTGCAGGCTACGCGTTACTGAACCCGAGCGATCGATCGATGGCTGTTAACTGAACCCGATCGAGCGATTCCTTCGCTACTGCTGCTAACTGAAGCCGATCGATGCTGCCTCTAGATGAACAGTGAGCGTTTCTGTGGGGGTTTGGATGAACAGTTTCCGGTGGGGGTGGATGAATAGGACCCCGTGGTGTTGCCTCTGGATGAACAGGACCCCGATCGATCGAGCCGGTTGGGGCTGGATGAACATGACCCCGTGGAGGGCAGGATGAACATGACCACCCCGTGGAGGGCAGAATGAACAGTAGACGGTGGAGGGCTGGATGAACAGTAGCCCGTGGAGGGGTGGTTGAACAGGAGCCCGTGGAGAGGGCTGGTTGAACAGTAGCCGGTGGAGTAGCGCGTGGTCGAGGCTGGATGAACAGGAGCCCGTGGATGAACAGTCGCAGGTGGAGGCTGGAGGAGGTCGACGGTGGATGAACAGTAGCCCGTGGAGGCTGGAGGGGGTCGACAGTGGAGATGAACAGTGTCACGTGGAGTCCCGTTTTGCGGTACGCCACACCCCTCCCGATGAACAGGACCCCCGTTTCGACCGTAGCGCTCCAACACAAGTCCGTTTCCTCCGTTTTGCGGTACGCCACACCCCTCCCGATCAACAGGACCCCCGTTTCGACTGTAGGACGTCTGTTTCCTCCGTTTTGTGGTACGCGAGACCCCTCCTGATGAACAGCATCCCGTTTCAAACGTGGCCGGTCGAACACAAGGTTGTTTCCTCCGTTCTGTGGTACGCCAGGCCTCGTTTCCATCGGCTGTTCCATCCAAGCCCTCCCGATGAACACGACGACGCATTCCATTCGGACCCAGCCGGTTGGCTCCCCATGAACACGACAAGGACGTTGTTTCTCCGTTCCGACCCAGCCATGTACACGAGCCCTGGCCGTATGTGTGCACGAGTAGGCGTTCGAGACCCTGCCCATATGTACGTACGTGGCCATATTTTCTTTCTTGCACACTGGCCGCTGTACGTACGTGTACATGCTACGTGCGCGCCTCTACATCGACCAGTATGTACGTACACGTTCGCGACCAGAATGACAATGCTACGTACGCTTCGACCAAGTGGGTCCCGACTGTCAGGCACTTCCTTGCCTACGAAGATGTAGCTGGTGGGTCCCAGCAGTCAGGGGGGCGAATCGTTTTTTTTTTTGCCCGGACGCACTTCATTGCGTGCGAAGATGTAGCTGCTGGGTCCCTACAGTCAGGGGGAAACGTTTTTTTGCAAAATACGGTGGCTCGTCCGGTGGGTCCCCGTTGTCAGCTAGAGGAATAATTATTTTGCCCGTAATAAGGAGGCACTTCCTTGCTGCGGCTGTGGACCCAGCTGTCAGCCTCTCCATGTACAGTCCACGTCTGATGGAAGCCGTTCCTTGACCACGTTGACCACGCCGCGCCGAGAGCACCAGGGCGGTGGACGACGGCGAGGCCTAGGAAGGGGATGACGCGGAGCCGGGGAAGACGCGGCAGTGGAAGCCTGCGCGGAGAGGAGTACGAGGGTTCACTGGTTCGGCTGCGGTGTGAGGCTGCCGCCGCCGCAGGGCCTGGCCAGCGGTGGGAATAGTAGGGGGTGGTGAGTTCTCCACGGCAGCACAGCCGACCACAGGAGGCAGGATCATGCGGCACGACCGGCGCTGCTTTGGTCGGCTGGAGCAACAAGACCAGAGGTTGAAGAAGCACTACGGCCATTGGATGGACATCATACGGTCACTGGAGCTAGAATCGTGCATATTGACTAAGTTGACAAAGCCCTCCGTCCCCGTCAACTTAGTAGGCCCACAAGTCAGCCTGCCACTATACTGGGTCCCAGCTAGCATGGGGAGTATTCATTTTTTTGTGCGTAATAAGGACGCACTTCCTTGCGTGCGAAGATATAGCTGGTGGGTCCGAGCAGTCAGCGGCGGTAACGTTTTTTTCGCGAAATACAGAGGCTCTTTCGGTGGGTCCCAGATGTCAGGTGGAGGAATCATTATTTTGCGCGTAATAAGGAGGCATTTCCTTGCGTGCGGCCATGGACCCAGCTGTCAGCCTCTCCACGTACAGTCCACTTCAGATGCATGTCGGTCGTTGACCACGTTGACCAGGCCGCGCCGGGAGCACCAGGGCGGTGGACGACAGCGAGGCCTAGGAAGGGAACGACACGAAGGCAGGGAAGACCCGGCAGTTGTTTCCCACGCAGAGGGGAGGACGACTATACGAGGGTTTACTGGTTCGTGTGCCGTCGCCGGAGAATAACAACAGGTGTGGGTGAGTAGAGGGATGGCTAGGCCCGCGATGGGAGTACGGTGGGGCGGTGAAGCCTGCGCGGCAGCACAGCCGGCTGCGGGGAGGAGGGAGCAGGCAGTCCCGCCGGCGCTTGTTTGAGCGGCTGGAGCAGGAAGAGCAGAGATTGAAGAAGCACGACGGCCGTTGGATGGACATCCAGCAGTCACTGCTTGTGCGTCAACCTTTTTTTAGGAAAGCCTCAAATCTGTGGAAAATAGCATACAACCCATCTGCCATTATTTCTAATAATTTACAGCCCATTTGCTAATTCTGAAGGTTTTTTTTGGAGCCCATATTCTTTTTGTTAGCATTACAGCCCATATTGTGGCCATGGTTAAAAAATTATACGAAATGTTGCATATTTCGGTGCGGTACGAACTGTTTTTAATCCCAAAATTTCGAGTCACATTCAAACTGATTTTAAAAATAAATGTATATCAATATAAAATCCAACAAATTGTCCACGCATAAAAATTAATGCAATTTAAAATCTTGAAATGAAAAAAAGAAATTTGAAAGTAATTGCCGGTTTGATGTGTTTTAAAAATGTACAGCCCATTTCTCATTACTGCTAGTCCATTTTCTCGTGCAGCCGAATGAAGCTCTCCTCGTCTTGAAAGATTTGCAGCCCAATAGGCCTGACAAAGCGACTTACTTGGCAAATCACAAAAAAACTAGGCTAGCCATTTTCAGAAAGAAAAAAAACTACTGGGCTGGTCTGTGGTAAACATAAAAGAGAAGGCTGTCTAGACATGCCAGAGTGCCCCGCACAGCCCAGTTGACACCCTGCTTCCGTCTCAAAAACAAATTAGATAAATGCCACAACAAATATGGTGATTCATAAAAATGCCACTGCAATTTCCAAACTTTGAAAAATGCCACTGCAATTTTTGCAAACTTTGGAAAACGCCACTGCAATTTGCAAACTTTGAAAAACGCCACTCCAGACTTCGAAAAATGCCACTGGGGATGGCATGAAATGGCATTTTTCAAAGTTTGGAAATTGCAATGGCATTTCTTAGAAACACCAGATTTGGAGTGGCATTTATCAAATTAACCCAAAACAAAAATAACTGGGCGAGCTGCTGGGTCCCTGATGTCAGCCGCTCGTTGTGCAACTCTCTCGTTTATTGACTACGTTGACAATGGCATGGGACCCAGATGTCAGAAATCCATTACGAGGAGCCATTTTTTTATTGGATTGAAATAAGGAGGCACTTTGCTTGCATACTGCCATGACCTTGGCGGGTCCCTGGTGTCATCCTCTCCACGTACAATCATCTCCTAGTTGTGTACGCGTCAACTTGGTAGGCCCACAAGTCAGCCTCTAAACCCGTGGAGGACAAATACAACCCATTTAAAAAATAACAGCCCATTCCATATGTTCAAACGGAAAGTTCAACATTCAGAGCAAAGTAACAGGTCTGATCCACATATAGAGTACTGAACTTCCATGTTGACAACCATCATAGCCAAGTTAACTATCTACTTCCACTAATACTCTAGTAGCATACAAGTACTAACTTACTCTTAGCTAACTAGACGATGCCGGCCGCCATCTGCGGTACACGCTAAACGCCGGCACCGGCGTCCTCCGCCTCGCCTCGGACACGCCAGAGGTGCGATAGGGCGCGTTGCTCGCGCGCGTTTGCCCTTTCCATGCCGGCGTGGTCCACCGAAGCTTCGGCTTCTAAGCGGGAAACCCACTTGCCGAGCTAGTAGTAAAAATCGGCGTCGCGAACGCGTGCGTGCCCGACAGCCTCCAGGACTATTTGCCGGGCGCCGGCCTCCACGTAGTCGGCCCACGTGCGGGCGCTCTGCTCGCGACTCAGAGCGTCGGTGCGCTACTGCTCCATGTCCCGCTGGCGGCGCAAATCGGCGATACGCTGCTCATCTGCCAAGCGGTCGCGCTCCAACAACTCCTGCTCCTCTGCCAAGCGGTCGCGCTCCAACAAGTCCTCGATCTCCGCATTGCCATCTAAAGACCGATAGAATGCCTCCTCCCTCCGTCTGCCTTCCGGTGAAAAACTGAACACTAGTTCCGGCGGTGACCGCCTCCGGCCACGCCTATCGGGGACGGGCGGGGGCATGGCGGACGTGGCGAGAGCGAGGATATGTGGCGAGCAATGTCGGGCCGGTGGGGGCTTATGAGGATAGGGTGAGTTGGGTCACGGTGCCACCATAGAAGGCCGAGAAACAGTACTTATAAGCGGAAGGTAGCGCGACGGTCATCGGAATTCAATGCATAATGAAGCAGGCATGGCTTAGCGCGCCAGCTTGCCGTGGAAAACTAGAGAAACTGAAATTCTGACTATGCCGTCCCGTCCCGTTCATGCTGGGTCGCACGCCGGCCTTACGGTCAAACGAGTGCACTCGAATCATCTCCCTCCTTGTCAATAATGATTCCACGGATTTAAAAGGCCCGCAACAATTAAAGCGCATCTTTTTCGCATTAGTTAGCTGCCTTAATTACGGCCGGCTGCATGCGGGCACTCAAAATCGCTCGCAGCCAGTACGCGGAGCAGTATGCAACGAGTCGTAGCCGAGGGCATTAACTGATGAACTTTAGCTGGGAGATAAGGTAATTGCGAACGTTTTTGCTAGCAGTTTCTTCAGGTTCGCATGGCATTTTCTTCAGAGCAGCTTGTCAGTTTCTTCAGAGGTAGGCATTTCTATTCAAAAAACTGCCACTTTGGATCTTGTGTCGCAACTAAAACAGCCAGGAGCGCATTAGTAGGCTAGCTAGTGATCGATCGGTAACTTGTAAACACTGAGCGAACAGATATAAGGAACTGTTAATGCATCTCAATGATTCACAGATCATAAATATGTAGCTCCAAAAGCAAAGATCAACCACAACTAAAACCAACTAGTACGATTCCCATACATAAGATCAACATGTTAATGCATCTCAATGATCCACAGATCATATACAAATATGTAGCTCCAAAAGCAAAGATCTAGAAAAAACATATGTTCTTCCTACTAACATGGATGCTTCTCTTGGCCAACATTCAGTACAGACTGAATGACAAATTTGTTTGTGAAGTCTACAATTCCTCTTGCAAACGTAAGTGGTTTCACCAACAGTTGGAACCATGGGAATGAACCACACATGATGGAGGAACATCCACTTCAATATGATTTGGTCTTCTCTTGATCACACGGCGAGACTATTTTCGGAATACAAACTTTAACTTAGGCAAAATGATGCCCATTGTATAATCAGACCAAAGCAATGAAGCACCTAGTGTTGGCCAATAAATAGTACAGTACTACTTTTCTGCAGTCCATGAAGTGACTATCCAATCTTTCTGTGTCTATTTTCAAATGGCACTACATGCAGTGACTATACTATTCTCTTGTGCAGTTCAACCAAAATTGCGGTCACTTTGTGTGTTTGCTAAATAGCAACGGGCAGACATCTCTGTCTGCACAAATATCAAGCAGCTAGTAAACATATACCCCACCTTGTATTTTCGGTTTAAACATGTCTCTTCCGCTTAGATCTGTCATGTTTTGCACTGGACAATTTGATACAGTCATGTTTTGCCCTAGACAATTTCATACTGAATTGATTTGCTTGTTCAGAGCAGAAATATAGCGCCTATTCTTCATCAGACCAAGGATATCCATGTTCGCAGTGATGGAAGAGGTGAAATCGATACAACCGAAATTGAGCATCCAGTCATTGAATCATGTCCTGCACCTCCAATGTAGGTCCACCCTACCAATAAATTCACATGCAAACCACTAGTATTACTATCTAATGACAGTACAAAAAGAGTAGCAAGATAGTAGCAAACCATGTACCTTCTTAATGAACAGCTCATAGTGCCACCAATTGGATATAAAGGTTTGGGAGAAAACATGCTCCTAATGTTGAACCAGTTGGACTTTATGTGCAGTTCCACTAAACTCGAGCATCCCTGTTTGCATAGATATTGAAAGTGTGATTACTATAAAAGTGGCACTAGTTGAAGCATAGACTCACAAATATAAGCATTCCAATTTCTTAATGGGAAAAGGTAGGAAGACTGTTTCTAACCACCTTTTTGAAGGAATAAATAAGGCAACAGAGGCTGATGTCAGAAAGGCATATATAGTTCTTTCTGAAAGAATGATCGATTCCTGACCTTTCCTCTTCTTTTAAGCATATTTTGTGCAGTTCAACTAAAATAAAATGCCATCACCGCCTTGACAATTCAGTGACACTGTACAAAAGGAAATGACTTAACATTACATCATGATGTCAGGTATGTAGTCGACAGGCATTAGACACAAACTTACAGACCTCCTCCGATAACATAATGAACATTAATTTTAACAAAGGTGTGACTAGCTTTACCGGGATAATTTGAGTGAACTCTACACCCTCTGTTCCTTAATATAAGAGGTTTTTGCGGTTCAGTTTAAAGTACCCAAACATCTACTAGTATTTAGAAAAACAGGTAGTAGTTTTCTTGAGCACATATCTGGGAAAGCTTGCCACCCTTTATTTAGGTCCATACGCTAATGCAACACCATTCGAAATTTCGAATACTACAAATATACACTAATCCAGTGGCTAGTGCAATAGTAGAGTAGTTATTTTATTACAGGGTACAGTACAATGGTTTTACTGAACAGATTTCAATAAAATCTGGCACTAGAAGATTTCTATAAGAATTAACAATACAAAATGTAAAGGTAACACGTTTCAGCATTGGTATACTAGCTGTGCATGAGCATTAAACCAAATACAAATGTCTGAAGGTAACTAGCATTATTATCTAATGACAGTATAAAAAAATTGCAAACCATGTACCTCCAAGGTAAATATCATTTCGAACTCGGGGGTACCTTAAAAATTGCTATCCCAATCTTGATAATCGATCAAACATAAAAACTTGATCGAACGAATCAAGAGAACAGCCGGAGGAGGAGGTGCCCACTCTTAACCTTTCCTCTTGTCTTCATAATTTTTTGTGCAGTTTAACCAAAATAAAATGACATCAGCGCCTTGGCATTTTGGTGACACTGTACAAAAAAATTAACTTATCTCATGAAAGTGAGGTATGTAATCTATAAGCATTAACAGTGCAAAAATCTGAAGGTAGTAACAAGTTTCATCGTTGGTATACTGGCTGTGCAACATCATTAGAATGCCTTAGTTGAAAAATCTTTAATACATCCACAATCAACAGCTAACCCTGAAATAATCCAGTGACATTAAATGGCATTGCTTAAATTTATCGATGGCATTAGACTGAGTGCGGCATTAGTTAAATGTGGCATCACTTTAGCAGTAGCATTGCTTGACTTGACTGCTGGTGTTATACTAACAGCAAAAAATTTAGACTAAGGGCATGCGAGGCCCATTCGGACAGTGGGCGCACCAGTACGATGTACCTCCACGGACGCATAGAGTGGTGAGGGATGTATGGTTGCCCAGAGCAACAAATATCCAGGCAACATATGTGGATTACGTCCCATTTTTGTTATGTTTAGCCACCTTTTTCCTATGTGAGGACAACAAACCGATCGACCTGGTCATTCTCTATTGCGTTGTCATGCCTTTCTACCCTTCTTCAACCAAGAGACACGAGACTCGTTCCTTAGCTACTGATTTTCCCCTTCACAACCTAGATGCGGGTTCGATGCCTACTCTCT
Organism: Triticum aestivum; assembly: GCF_018294505.1. NCBI lineage: Eukaryota > Viridiplantae > Streptophyta > Magnoliopsida > Poales > Poaceae > Triticum > Triticum aestivum. Next base: position 510,303,499 of record NC_057814.1, read on the forward strand.
TGGACAGTACAGTCTCCCTTCCTTTCCTTATTCAACCCAGACATGGATTAGTCTGCATGAAGTAGGGTTTCCTTTAATAGTGCAAATTAAGGTTTTCGTTTGCGTGACCAGCAGAGCAGAGGATAGCAAATTGGGAAGATGGTGGAGTGGAAAAAGATCCACAGGCAGCGACATGGCAGATGGGGCAATAGAACAAGGGTATGGTTCGAAAAGAGGTAGCATACCTGAGGGTCGCTGGGAAGTGGCTTCGCTCGTGGTCATCATCCTCCACACGCACTATGACAGCGAGCTTGGGGACGGAGGCCATCCCGCGCGGGCGCTAGGTCTGAGAGGACGGCCTTGTCGTCAGTGCGTGACCTCGCTCGCCGACGACGAGTGCGTCAACACTGCACGTCCTTTTCTTCCCCGGCGGATCTGTGACCACCGGTGAGGAGGGAGAGAGAGGCCGTCTTTTTTAGATCTGGAGAGAGGGTGATAGTGTGAGAAGCAAGTGGGCAGCCCTTAGCAAGAAAGCTCTGAAGCTCCAGCCTACATATCTTTTTTATACTACTAGTACTAGAGGTGGAGTAGTGGTAGAGTAGTTTATATTTTCTCTGCAAACAGTACCAATTAGTCGTGCTTCAAAACTGAACGGCACGCCATTAAAAAAATAAAGTCAAGAAATAATGCGGCACCTCGGGCCAACGCGGCCAGATCGCATTTTGCACGAGAAATTACACACGATGTTTCGTTGACATGTGGTCCCGTTCCAACATGTCAGTGAGACGACGGCGAGTCATTTTGTACAATTTCCGAAAGGACGTGTAGGCCGGGGCGCCTCTTCGTGTACCGTGGCAAACTGGCAACCGTCCACCGACTCTTCGCCTTTCCCTCTCAATTTGGAACTGCTGTCGCACGCTCTTCCTCCCTCCTCCATTTGCCTTCACCCTTCCTTCTGCCATTGTTTGATCGTCTTCTCCATGGAGGGAACAATCCGGAAACGACCCCGTTATTCTTGCCCCGATCTGAAAGATGACGTGGTGGGGGAACTCATTGATTGGTGCGACGTCATCACCTCGGCTAGCATGGCAGGTTCGTTCAAGCCCATTCTCGACTCAACTAATAACATCATTACAAGGAACCCAAGGGTCCAGGAGCGGTTCGATCTTCCTTATCTTCTTTGCTATAAGCCTGTTCGCATGGGCGCGGACGACGGAGGCCTCGCCTTGTGCAAGTTGATGTCGCTTGATAATGATACGTGTGATGTCAAGATGCCATCGCTTAAGGGTAAGTCCTGGGCTGCCACAAATGGAGATTGGGTTGTTTATATTGGGTACAATTGCGAGTGGGAACTTGTGAATGTGTACACTCGTCAGCGAATTCCACTTCCAAAAATCTCCGAGTGCCCTGAGGTTGAGCACACAGATGATCTACGTACGTTCAAATACGATCATGGTGACTGTCGTCTACTGAAGATAGCAATTTGTCGAGTTCCCAACCGCTCTTGGAATTACAAGAACTATCAAGTTGTTGCTATCTTCGACAAGCTTGTTGCCGTCCTTCGTGGTTCGACTGGATGGATATTGCTCAAAAATCAGTTTCTATACACGGATGTGTACTGTGATGCAATTGAATACGAGGATCTTGTGTTTGCTGCCACCACTCGTCACTATTTTTGCATGGGATCCTCGTAGTTTCGGTATGTTTGTATTCCACCATAATTATAATTGTTTCATCCACATGCATGCGAGTTAGCAAGTTTCCCTTTACTAATTAACCTTCTTCTTGTGTTTCCAAGGTCCTGTGAACATTCCACCACCTATACTTGAAAAAATTTATAAGCAAGGGGGAGATGACGATGGTGATGATCACGAGCATGAGGAGGAGTAGAACTTATATACTCAGTGGCGACTGGCAACTAATTCCGATGGATCACCTCTTCTTGTCTGTATACAGTGCACTCAGACTGTTACTACTGAGGAAGCAGGTGTTGTCTCCCATGGTCGCCCTCTCCTGACCTATTCCAACACCCGTTGCATGGTATTCAGGACGGATACTAGTGTGCTAGCGCAAACACCTTCTCCCTGGTTCAGTATTGATAGTCTTGGAACAAAGTCGCTCTTCCTTGGACCAAACTATCCAATGATGGTGAAAGGCGATCCAGCTGCTGTTGGCACAACGTTACTACCATTTATGAGAAGCAACTGTATCTATACCTCGGACATTTCGGTGGTTCCCTACCCTGGTCCTGATATATGCCGCTTCAGCCTGGATGATCAGTCCTACGTTGCTCTCGATATTGACAATAGCTGGCCCTTCCCAGAGCACCTATGGTTCAAAGCAAGCGTTTCCAACACCGAGGATTGGTTGAGTTGAAGTTCATTTCATTGCTTGTTATTTGTTGTGTGATGAAAACTTTAGTATTTGCTAGAATGTTTTGTTGGAAATAATCTATAATCCAACATGTATCCTCGTTGTCGTTGTGTGTTGATGACTTGTTGTATTTAATGAATGGTACATTTCAGTTGCGAATGCATGTCATAGACTCAATTTATGAATGGTTTTCGAGTCACTTCTTGGAGTGTGAGTACCGTAGTAGTATAGCCAGCATCCGGTTAGTATATGAAGTTGCCACATCACATAGAGCCAACCTAATATTGGAGTATGCTAGCCCTCCACCGGTGCGCCGCTTCAAATGGCGGAGGAAGTGAGAGGTCGCGTCACCTTGTGTCCAGATCTGAGATGCCACGTGTATGAGATGAATGACTCCAAGTTCGACCACCGTGATGTTAGGTACGAGCCCAGGAACACTGTTGGAGAGACCCCCCTCATAATTTTCCTACATTGGTCGTTTGATTCATAGGATAGAATGCTATAGGATTTTTTTCCTATGTAATCATCTTTTAATTGGCAATCTAGCATCCACTCCAACTTTTGTTTCACTTCCTTTGTTCCTACGAAGAGAGTACTTTCTCTAAATGATGTGCCGCTGCAAGAGCCGCCTATATTTATTAACCATGCTCTAAAAAGGTGGACCAGCTTTGGCTATAGTAGTACTGTACTAGGTTAGTAGGTGACCTTGCGCTTGGCTCTTCTCCTCTTTCGGAAGTCGAACAATAATGATGGTACTACAGTAGTACTTCTGGCAATCTGACACCAAATGAACTGCTGCATGTCCACCGCATGTAAGCAAAAGTTTCTCCTCGTGCTGTGAGCCACCGCGCACGTGTTGGCGAGGGAGAAGGCGTAGTAAGCAAGCTTCTCGTCGTTCTGCGAGTTGACGGGACACATCAAAGTTATTTATTAGTACTCTCTTCAAAAAGGGCCGACCATGTCCATGGCTACCATCCCATGCTCTGTCATTGAGTACGTGCACTATTCACGTGCCATCGAGGAGAAAAAAAATTGCGTAGTACTAGGAGAAAACAATAGTACACTATTTGTACTAACTTCACATGCTGCACTATCTCTACGTCTACGTACGCAATACAACAATTTTTAAACTTGAGACCAGCCACCCATCCTCACAAAGAACACTTTTTAACCTAGCACAGACTCCAGGAAATTTGGCCACAGTGTGAGGTGGGCCATATGTTAATGTGTTCGTTGTACATAACCAACACCTCGAATCCTCGATAATACTACTATAAGTAGTACTAGGAGTAGTAGGGTGGCATGGGCCAGAACAAGCATTCACGTCCAGGAGTACGGCACACACCACCAGCACGACTTCCATCTGACAGCATATTTCTTGGAGTCTGTGCTATAGCAATCTCTTCAACCTAATCGTTTCTCTAACTCAGCCATCGCGCGGCGGGCGAGGTGGGGGTTTGCCGATAGTCGGTTTCCTCAACTGCGGTCCCACTTGTAAGGCCAACTCCAACGCACGACCCCAAACGGACCTCTGTTTTGCCCGGATTCTGTCCGTTTGGGTAGGGCAATGGGGTCGTGTCCGGGCCATTTCTCGGATGCGGTGGTCGTGCGTCGAACGCGCGACCGCATCCCGGCCGCGTACATTTTTCTTTGCAAACACATATCTCTTTTTCATCATTGATTTTTTGGTACATGGAAATACATCACCAAAATTTTGACTAGAAAAGCAAGACCAAAGAAAACAAGAACCACAAGAATACATTTTAGAAGATATCCAACTTCCATAACTGCTCCTGTATGTTGGATTAGTGCCTTCTTGATGCATTCATTGTTGATCTGCGGAGGCTCGATCTTGCGTGCTTCTTTCTTCTTCGAGTGTAAAGAAGTAGACGTGTCTAGCCTCTATTCTATCAACAAGTGCACTAGTCTCATCTCTAGCCTCTATGCTAGCTAAAAGTGCTAGAACATCTACTAAATTGTGCTCTATCAATATATCATTGTACTCTTCTTCCCAATACCAAAACTTGCATCCATTCTACACAATAAATTTTAAGTTAGCACAACTAGTCTAATCCGAGAACACAACCGAAGATTTGGTCGAGTTCTTCCTCCTTTTGCCGACACGTGGGACATCCAGCATCCAGGTCGTGTCATGCAAGAAAATAGAGTGGTAGGTGAAGCCACGTGATGTCCATCTTGGGTTAAACTATAAATAGAATCTTACTACTCTTGAGTAACTCCAAAAGCGGCCGCCGAAGATCTTTATTGGATTTGTTTTTCATCACCAGCACGTCAAGGTGAAAGATGTGCAGGTCCAGTGGGTCCTCTTGCGTTTTCACTGACATGTGGGACCGCATATGAGCAAACAGACGATGGGTTCCGCGCGTCTGCTGGCTGGCTGAGAAGAGACATAGAGGAGGGCCGAGCATGGACTCCAGGAAATTTGTTCTACGTACTCGATATAGTGGAGTAACCAGCACCTCGATATAGTGGGGTGGCATGGGCCATAACTAGCATTCATGTCTAGCAGTACGGCACACGCCACCCACACGAGTCCCATCCGACACCAATTTTATTGGAGTCCGTGCTAGCTATAGCCATCTCTTCTCCCTCCTGTTTTCTCAGCCATCGTGCGATGGGCGGGGTGGGGGTTTGCCGATAGTCGGTTTGCTCAACTGCGGTCCCACTTGTAAGTGAAAATGCAACACAACACGCATTCCCCCTTGAGCGGCGTGCCGGACAAACGGTGTGGGGGTGCGACGCGAACACGGCAGGCTTTTCCTTTTGAACTTGTAACTTGTAAAATTTGGTTCTGCTCCATGGGGCGACCGATAGATAGAAATAACGATTTTCCCTAGAGTAATGAGAAGTTTGGTTCTGGCACGGTTCATGCATGGAGTACGTAGGAAAATTATGAAGTTGATGCAAAAGGTAAGATAATTACTAGTAGTAACATATACTACTACATGGATTTGACGGAAAGATAAAGATACATACGGATCCATCAACGACATCCTGACGCCCTAGTGCACCGGGTCACCAACCGACGTGTGAGCAGCAGCAGCGTTGGCGGCAAGCTCAACGTGCTTCTAAACAATGCCGTCCAAGGTTGCCCTGCGGTCCAAGAAGGCCAGCGTCCTATCGTCCTCCTCTTGCATGTAGTAGTCCTTGTGGACGATTTGCGCGTAGACGTGGGTGATTATGTCGATGGTGTCTTGCTGCACCAGGCGCTACGCGGCGAGCACGACCTCGAGGTGGACATTCTCCGGCGCGACAACGGGCAGTCGCAGGGCCACCAGTGCGTCGAAGAGGTTGTCACCATAGAGGCTGTTGAGGGTGGCAGGCATCGCAGAGCCTGGGCGCGTGGGCTGGAGGCGTACGTCAAGGTCGTCCGCGAGCTTCTTGACGATGGTGAACTTGTCGAGGAAGCCGACAAGGACCTCTTCGAACAAGGAGACGAAGCTGTCGTCCAAGCGGCCCCTCGCCCTGGCGGCCTCAAGCACTACCTGGAGACATTCCTCGGTGCCAGGATGCAGGCCGGAGTCATGGACCATCTGGCACAGCCGGCTGATGCTCGCGCTCATCGCCTCCATGGGTCTAGCGTCTAGTCAACTGATCTTGCGATTGGAGTGATCACTCTTGCCCTTAGGTGCGTAGGTGCATAGGATTTCGTAGATTGGACTGGCGGGAGCCTTTATATGAGAAGTGCAGACTGCGTTGAATTCACGTGCGTGTTGGCCATCTACTCCTCGCCCCTCTACTGCACCTGCCTTTGGCTGTATGACAGGTTGGCCAGCCACCCGTTGGACCCACGTGTCATACACCCAAAGGCAGGTGCAGTAAGTCAATGAAGCTGCGTCCCCCTCCGTGCTCGTGCATGCTTTCAATGACTTGAGACTACCAAACATCACATGCGGTGGTTAGTTCATTGCATGTAATCCTATTAAGTAGCAAAAAGACATTAAGTTACCTCGCCGATAGGAATAAAACAATACAGCATGTATTTATTTACAGAGGGAGTATAGCCAGCATCCGGTTAGTATATGAAGTTGCCACATCACATAGAGCCAACCTAATATTGGAGTATTCTAGCCCTCCACCGGCGCGCCGCTTCAAATGGCGGAGGAAGTGAGAGGTCGCGTCACCTTGTGTCCAGATCTGAGATGCCACGTGTACCAGATGAATGAATCCAAGTTCGACCACCGTGATGCTAGGTGCGAGCCAAGGAACACTGTTAGAGAGACCCCCCTCATAATTTTCCTACATTGGTCGTTTGATTCATAGGATAGAATGCTATAGGATTTTTTCCAATGTAATCATGTTTTAATTGGCAATCTAGCACCACTCCAACTTTTGTTTGACTTCCTTTGTTCCTACGAAGAGAGTACTTGCTCTAAATGATGTGCCGCTGCAAGAGCCGCCTATATTAATTAACCATGCTCTAAAAAGGTGGACCAGCTTTGGCTATAGTAGTACTGTACTAGGTTAGTAGGTGACCTTGCGCTTGGCTCTTCTCCTCTTCCGGAAGTCGAACAATAATTATGGTACTACAGTAATACTTTTGGCAATCTGACACCAAATGAACTGCTGCACGTCCACCGCTTGTAAGCAAAAGTTTCTCCTCGTGCTGCGAGCCACCGTGCACGCGTTGGCGAGGGAGAAGGCATAGTAAGCAAGCTTCTCGTCGCTCTGTCATTGAGTACGTGCACTATTCACGTGCCATCGAGGAGAAAAAATATTGCGTAGTACTAGGTGCCATCGAAGTGCACGACTCACTTACGCACCGCATATCTCCATTTTCTTGCATGACACGCCACCTTGATGCTAGATGTCCCGTGTGTCATGGAGGCATATAGTATGATTTTGTAAAATGGAGGCATCTAGATGTCCCGCGTGTCGGCAACAGGATGAACAAAGCTCGTGTCTTAAACGAAAGAGTGGAAGAACATAGATTCCCGACGGCCGAGAAGGAGCTACAAACCTCGGGGTGGAGCGTGTGCACTCATAATATTTTATATTATTTAGCGATATAAAATCAACCAAATCTCTCCACGTTCCTATACCATTCTATAGAATGAGAATAACTTTGAACGTAAGCCATTGATCCACTCTATCCAATGGTCATAGTTGGAAAATCCAAACAAAACCAAGCATTGGATCAACTCTTTTTTCTAGATCAACTCTTTTAGCACTTAGATTGTTGCCGCCTGCCTACCTAGCCCACCTATATATCCGCTCACGTGTGATGACCATAGGAGCTATCCACTCAGATTGTATGTTAAAAATAAAGGTCGATAACTAATGCGGCACCTCGGGCCAACGCGGCCAGATCGCATTTTGCACGAGAAATTACACACCATGTTTCGTTGACATGTGGTCCCGTTCCAAAATGTCAGTGAGAAGATGGCGAGTCCTTTTGTACAATTTCCGAAAGGACGTGTAGGCCGGGGCGCCTCTTCGTGTACCGTGGCAAACTGGCAACCGTCCACCGACTCTTCGCCTTAACCTCTCGATTTGGAACTGTTGTCGCACGGTTGATCGTATTTGAACGTACGTAGATCATCTGTGTGCTCAACCTTAGGGCACTCTACACCGTCGAGGCGTAGACGTGGATGTGCAGGTCGACGGTTTCTTGCATGGCGAGGCGCTGCGCGGCGAGCGCGGCCTCGAGGTGCACATTCTTCGCCGCGACCTCCGGCACCTGCAGGGCCACCAGGGCTTGAAAGAGTTCGTCACCATGGAGGCCAATGAGGGTGGCAGGCAAGGAGGAGTCTGGGCGCGCAGGCTGGAGCAGTACGGCAAGGTCGTCCGCGCGCTTCTTAACGGCAGTGAACTTGCGGATGGAGTTGACCATCATGTCGTCCATGCGAGAGGCGAAGCCGGCGTCGGCGAGGGCTACGATGCCTGCGGTCGCTAGCACCGTCTGGAAATGCTGCGCGGTGTGGGGCCGCAGGCCAGCGCCTTGGATGATTTGGCACAGCCGACTGCCGCTCGCGTCCATCGCCTCCATAGGTGCTTGTGGCTTCTGGTCACTTGGTCTTGGATTGGAGTGAGCAGTGTTGCGCAGAGACTTGGGAGTAGATAGATTGGAGTGGTGCAGCGCCTTTATTATATGAGAGTCCAAACTCTGTTGCATTCAAATCGTGCTGGCTCTATTCTGCTTCTCCAATTAATTCCCTCTGCATGTAATTGAGGATGCATCATTGACCGTTCAACGTCTCGGGAACCGCTACCCTCTCCCTCCTTGGCATTCAAGCACCTATGGACCCGTCGACGACGAGGTGCCTATGGTGACTTTGTAAATTTCAAGATGATAGTGCCGTGCGTGTGTGCGTTCATAGGGGTGAGTGTATGCGCGTGTATATGAGCGCTTGCGTCTGTACTGTGTAAAAAAACGTAAATGCGTGTCAAAAAGAGACTAGTCAGTATACTCAATATTGTGCACCTCGGAGAGGAAAACGATAGAACTAGTACGTATTTATTTACGGTGCAGATTCACTCATTTTGCTCCATATGTACTCCGTCTCGGTGTAGTCTAGTCACTTGTTGAAATCTATAGAAGGGCAAATACTCCTTTCTGGTTTACAGGGCTATACTAGCAAGTAGTTGTACGTACTAGTACAATTGTGGGCTCACATAGCAATTTTGTCTCATGCAAGAGCCTGGCTATATGCATGCTCCAATGTTCGCAACTGCAACGTTCGGTTTGCGCTTGGTTCTTTGCCTCTTCGAGAAGACGAAAAATGATGTTACTACTACTGCTTCTACAGTGTCGAATCCACTGCTGCATGTCCGTCCACCGCGAGCGGGACGGATAGCTTGTTGTAGAAGTACTACTAAGCAAAAGCATGTCCTCGTTTGCAAGCAACCACGCGCATGGGTGAGGGAGAAGGCGTGTAGTAAAATCAAGCTTCTCCTCGTTGTACGAGTTGACGCGACACATCATAGCACTGGCCCCACATGCTTGCCTTTAAACTTGGCTGAAAGACCCACAGTGTACAATATATTTGCTGCAACCTCTAACATTTACCCACCACAAATTAAAATATATGTGGCCGTATGCATTGTTCTGATGCAGAGGCCGGGGAGTCCCCCCTTTTCGAAAAAAACAAATTAAAATATATATTCCTATCTTGACCAGATGAGCGTGCAAACTACAATCACCAGGGTGTCAGGTAGGGCCAGAAGACTATTTTAATTTTTATAAAAAACTTTGAGACGGCCACATAGCATGGAGCCGACCCCAACGATTTTAAGCTTACAGGCACGGTACACGCTATCCTAGACTACTCTACACATGAAACTGCCACACGAGCGTCCGGGCTGTGCTTGGCTCTTCGCCTCTTCGGGAAGTCGAACAATGATGAAGTACTACTGCACTGGAGGAGTACTACAGTACGCTTCTGGCCATCTGACACCGATTGAACTACTGCATGTCCACCGCGTGCGGGAGGTAGAGCGTGTAGCGAAAGCTTCTCCTAGTCTTGCCAGCCACCACGCTCATGGGCGAGGGAGGGACGCTCCTGCCTTTGCGTGTATGACAGGTGGGCCCGACAGGTGTGTGGCCAACTTGTCATACAGCCAAAGGCAGGTGCAGTTAAGTCCGCGAGGGAGAGGATAATCAAACTTCTCGTTGATGTACGAGTTGATGCGACACATCAAAGCACTGCACTCAATATATTTCAATAATTTGTGTTTACCGATGCATTAATTACAACGCATGCATGCATGCCGTGACTCTCCTTTTGATACTTGCATGTGTTGATTTAATGCACCTTGAAGTAGTATAAAATATGTGACGGTAAAGCTTTGTAATACCCCGGCCCAAGTCGAGAGATGGTTGTGCACGAGGAGGGCGAGATCATGCAGACCGAACAGGACCCGACGATGGAGCTCTCTAAGGTCTCGATGGACCTCACCATGCTCCATTGCCCCTTGTGCCTCCACCCCTTGAATTGTGGTTTCTAAACGAGTTGTGCTGAACTTCTTGTGAATTGTGGTGGTTTTCAGTAATGAAAATCGGAAGGGGCAAGCCCTTCTTTGATCAAAAAAAATTTAATCGTCCTTATATATTCATCAGTCTTGCTATAAGTCCAGTAGATGCTATATAGGTCCGTCGGATCTTACATCAAGATCCGTGCTTTCAGATTTTCTTTTTTCTCTCTTAAATCTCAGTCGAGTGAGACATAGCCACGCCATTAAACAGAGGCTCGGGCGCCATTAATGGAGACCTTGGGAGAGAGGTGGACGGCAGATGGAGGTCAAAGGGCTCTCCTCCTGATAAGCACGCGCAGGGGTCTGAACGCACGCCTCTCGTACTCAAATAGCTACCCTGCACGGCGCCTCCTAGCTAATAAAAAATGGGGACGCGTGGCGGCACGTAAATGGTACTAGTAAGTAGAACGCCCACGGTTTCAATAATACTTGTGTTTCCGATTGTAACGTGACAGCACTTGTTCCAAAATGACTTTGTTGAATGTTAATGTGTGCGCCTTCGCAAATCGGACTGCAAATTTACCATAGCATGTTGGTGCCATGTCATGGCACCAAGCCAAGTTTCATTATTTTCATGCGTGTTTTGGATTTACAGGAATTAAAAAACTAAGTTTCTCAATGTTTCCAACCCAGCCACGACGCCCAGAATTTTGAATTTCATTCTCATTTCTTGCATGGAACCTAGAAATTTACCCAAGGACACACATGTGATTTTTCAACCAACTTTGGTGCACTGGAACATGTGCTTGTATTTCAAATTTGAATTATGCACACAAAGGTGACACGTTCCCTCCCAGAACCACGAGCCTTCTTGAGAGAAGCTCCGATTCGCAAGAAGCTTATACCAAAATTTGTTCCTATTCGGCCAATTTTTTTTACCATGGCATGGTACTACCATGACATGACACCATGCCAAGTTTCATGATTTTAAAACCAAGTTTCTCAATGTTCTCGACCGAGCCATGATGCCCGGATGTTTGAATTTTATTCTCATTTTTTGCATGGGACCTACTCCCTCCTTCCATCTATATAGGGCCTAATGTGTTTTTCAAGACAGCCTTTGACTATTGACAAGATTAATAGCACATGAGATGTATACTATGAAAATTATATTATTGGAAGCTCCTTTGACATACAAATTTGAAGGTATGCTTTGTGTAAGTTGCATGCCATATATTATTGCTCTAACGTTTGGTCAAAGTTAGCCTCGAAAAACGCATTAGGACCTATATAGATGGAAGGAGGGATTAGAAATTCACCCGAGGACACAAATGTGATTTTTCAACCAACTTTGGTGCACGGGAGCATGTGCTTGTAGTTCAATTTTGAATTATGCACATTAAATGACCAAAAACTCAATTAATGTGTAAATAAGGCCAAAAAAGCCGGAATAATTCCAAAATTTAACAGGGCACTCATGTAGTTCTATGTTGCCTTTGTAAATAAACTCAAGGGGGACAACATATATCGTTTCGCACTCAAAGGTGGCACGTTCCCTCTCAGAACCACGAGCTTCCAAATCGGCCCAATTTTTTACCACAACATGTTAGTGCCATGACATGACACCATGCCAAGTTTCATGATTTCCAGGCGAGTTTTGGATTTACATGAATTTAAAATCGAAGTTTCTCGATGTTCTCGGCCGAGTCATGACGCCCAGATGTTTGAATTTCATTCTCATTTCTTCCATGGGACCTAGAAATTCAACCAAGGACACACATGTGATTTTTCAACCCACTTTGGTGCACCAGAGCATGTGCATGCAATTCATATTTAGATTATGCACATTAAAAGTCCAGAAACTCAATTAATGTATAAAAAGGCCAAATGAACCCGAAATAATTCCAAAATTTAACAGGGCACTCATATAGTTCTATGTTGCCTCTGTAAATAAAATCAGGGGGGAGGCAGCGTATATCGTTTCGCACACAAAGGTGACACGTTCCCTCTCGGAGCCATGAGGCTTGTTGAGAGAATCTCCGGTTTTGCAAGAGGCTTATACCAAAACTTGTCCCAATTCAGCCAAAAATTATACGTATGAAAACAGGGTTTAGATTATCCCAAACATCTCGCTACCTAGACCAATAATGTACTATGATTTGAATTCAACATAAAATGGATACAAATATTTGAATGGGAGAGCGTATAGTACATGTAGTTCATAGTGAAATATGATTACTGCTATATGTATGTTTTTTGTTATCAAGATAATATTTAAATTATTGTATAACTTGACAACAATCGTATTCAAATAAGGAAAATTGATTCAAATTTAGTCCATATGGTAGATGACAATATATATGTTCACATGGTGGAGTAAAATGTTCATATATGATGGAAGATCAAAATGTACGACTACGTCAATTATAAATCGCAAGGTCACCTAACGATATATTCGAATTCAACATAACGTGGATTCAAAAATTGAAATTCGAGATCATGGCATCTGTAATCATATAAAAAGGGACATTACTCTTTCTTTGGTGGGAATTGATTTGTTTTTTGTTGTTGTTGAGGGAAGTGCGAATCGATTTGGTACTGTGCAAGGTAATCTTGTTCTCCCGATTTTTTTACATTTTTCTTGTAGTTTTTTCAATGGCATCTATAGCAATATAGTAAAAGGGGACATGACTCTCTTGTGTCTTGTATGAATTGTTTTTTTACACGTTAAGTTTGTTCTGCCGAACAAGGAATCCGCACCTTGTTATCCCGAAATTTTCAAGCTCAAGTATCTTTTGTCTCACCTGCTTTGAAACTCCCTCTTCTTCAACCCGCATCGCGCCTTGTTATCCCGAAATTTGGATGCATGCGAGAACTCCCTCCTCATCCGAAATCGCTCCCGCAGCCCAGACACGCGAAATCCCCCTTCTACCCCTCAGCCGGAAATGAAGCTCCATGTCGCGGTGTCAAAACTGGTGGGGGTACGCTGG
>NC_057814.1:510317239-510326275 GCF_018294505.1 Triticum aestivum
ACTCTTCCCCGACTACGTCGTCCACCGCAACAGCTCGTCGTCCCTCATCCACCGCACCGGATGAGGATCCGTTGTCGATCTCATCGTCCCGCCGGATCAGCCGCCCCGTCCTCCACCTCCAAGGAGCTGCCCCGACGTTCGCCTCGTCTATCGCGCCACCTCAATCCCCACAGCGCCGTCTTGACCTGCCCCACCGAAACCGCAGCACCCTCACCAATTCCTCCGATGAAGCCGAGGCCAACTCGGCGCCACCAAGGAGGTTCTGCACTCACCGCTGCATTTTATCTTTTATTCGATCTCACTGGGCTGCCGGTGCTCGATACCGAGCAGACATGGCGTGTCTCCATTGACGGCGCCGTCGCCGGCCACATCATCCACGGCGTCTCTCCCCCATGTCGTTGCTTCCTCGGCGGCGACTTCCACAATGGCACTAGCTGCAGCTGCTCCGGCTCTCGCTCGCGCTGCGGCTCTGTTCTTGCTGTCGGTCGCACTGCTGCACTACTCCTGCTTTCATTCGTGCTGCTGCTTTGCTCTTGCTCTCGCTTGCGCTGCTGCTGCTGCACGACCTCCGGCAGCTACAGGAGTTGCTGCTTTAGCACTCGCTCGCGGTGCTACTGCACGACTTGCTCTCTGCTAGTGCATTCCCTGCTCGAGCGTCTGCTGATTTAGATCACTGCTTCTCTGCTACTAGTGCTCGAACGCCCTAAACATCTATTGCAATGCTCTGTTACTAGTTCAATCAGTTTCGACAGTAAAATTCAGTTTCGACTGTGAAGTTCATTTTCTTCAGTTAAGTTCAGAGTGAACAGTACTTACAGCATCTGTCGGAGCGGCCGTGGCGCGGCTGATGCGTTTTACATCTAGCACTCTTTGGTGATGTATTTTACATCATCTATTGCACATGATATTAGGGTCCCACTTCAGATTAACGTTGTCTGTCTTGTCATGCTTCAGCCTCGTCGTTTTACACCTTAGCAGAGCTACTCCAACGACGAAACTGTGCATCACAGCGGAGCAGTACCCTCGGCGCCGTTTCCAGAGGCCTCGGATCTTCTTCCCCGCCTCCGACAGTCACACCAGTATCATCACCATCCTCCACGTCCAACCCAATGATGCTGAGGTCCACAAGGCTATGCCAAAGAGGTTGTACACTCGTCGCATCACTTTGTTTCTCCATTCCTCTGTTCTTCCAATTCATGTGAGCCAAACACCCAGGTTGACTGAAATCCAATGTTTCCAAATGCTCTGTTTTGCACGTGCATTCCTATCATATTCCTGTGTTTTTCCTGTCCCTGCATTTATAGAATCCTCCAATTCTAAGGAGCCCTTACAGATTTACTTCATTTTCAGATAGGCGTCAAAGAAAACTATGTGTGTTATGTTCTGCTCCTGCCGTGCCGTCATCCACCCCACCTAAGGTGCACCATCGATAGAAGCATTCATTGCAGCAGAGATCCCCCCTGCAGACTTCCTTTCGCCGCCTCAGATCATCTTCCCCATTGCCGGCAGCCACGCCAACTGCATTACCATCATCGACTGAGCAGATGAACCTGAGGACTACACAGTTCCGGAAGAGAGGTCGCAGTCTTTCGTGTTTGCTTACGTTATACATCAGTTATTATTACCTGCTACTTTATCGTTCAATCTTGAGTTTTGAATTGCCCATGGGTCTCATATCGAGCCAGCAACGAATAGTATCTGTCTACTATCTGGTTCATCTGGGGTCTTCTATGTGGTTCATGTTGGGTGGGCAACAAACAGTAGATGATCCATTGTCTATCTTTTTAAACTAAAGCTATAATCTACCTGCTATCATTAGTTTTGGATCCATCCACTCTTTTGCTACCATCAGTCTTGATTTTTGCATGCACCCCTTAGGCATTACGAAATCTAACTATTTTTTATTATTATGCATGTCAGATATTGTACACAATCGTACTGAACATGTAGAGAAAAAGAGAAGACCGTTGCGTGCGAATATAATGTCATGCAGACACCGCTCCATTGTGGGCGAAGTGCCCCCCCCCCTCCTGCATTTCCAGATTGTATTCCAGAGGAAGATAACTGTTCAGATGGAGATTCAGAAGGAGCCGACCACGCTTGTTTACCACCTGAGGTGTTTGCTCTAACCTGGCATGCTGATGTTGGTCATATCATGCATATGGCGCCTTGCATTGCTTACATTATACATCTTATATGTCATCAGCTTAGTTTAGATTTGCTTTGTGTGAATGCCACCTGCTTGGTTTCTATGTCATACTCCCACCATTCCTAAATATTTGTCATTTTAGAGATTTCAACAAGTGACTACATACGGAACAAAATGAGTGAATCTACGCTCTAAAATATGTCTATATACATCCGTATGTGGTAGTCCATTTGAAATCTCTAAAAAGACAAATATTTAGGAACGGAGGGAGTATATGGGAATTATGCAATGCCATCTTCTTTAGCCAGGCATCATATACGTGAATCATGCAATGCCATCCTGTTTAGCTAGTCATCGTATATGTGAATTGTATTGTGCCATATTTTTTCCATAATGTATTCCATTTGTCAACAATTTTTATACATTCATCTACTCTTCCTGTGCATCAGCCATTTGAGTCGGTCATGCAAAAATCTGGAGTGAAAACAAGGTCTTCTGAGTAGTCAGTGGTACCTGTCGATGCAGATTTCTTGCTGGTTACAGATAGCTCCTCAGAGGAGGATTCAGAGAGAGATGACCAGTCGTATTCCCCCCCCCCTCAGGTGCATGCTCTAACTTGGCTGGGTTATATTGCTCATATCATGCATATGGTGTCTTGAATTTCCATGCCATCTGCTTAGATTAGACATGCTTTGTGTGAATGCCTCATGTTTGCTTTCTATATCAGATATGTGAATTATGCAATGCCATGTTTTTCAGCCAGTTATGATATATGTGAATTATGCACCGCCATGGAGCCAGGCATCATATATGTGAATTATCTCATGCCATCTTTTTTTTTCATTACGTATTCCATTTGTCGACAATCTGTGTATATTGAACTACTCTTCATGTGTATCAGCCATTTGAGCCGGTTATGGAAAAATCTGGAGTGAAAACAAGGTCTTCAGAGCAGGCAATGGTACCTGTTGAAGCATATATCTCGATGGTTACAGGGATCTCCTCAGAGGAGGATTCAGAGACAGATGACCAGTCCTATATCCCACCTGAGGTGTATGCTCTAAGTTGCAATGTTTATATTTCTCATAAGATGCATATGGTGTCTTGCATTGCTTAGTTTAGACATCATATGCACAATATTGAATTCTATCTGCTTAGTTTAGAGATCATACATGCGAGTGTTAGCTGCTTAGTATATGAATCAATTATGTCAAGTATATCATGCCATCCTGTATACTTAGACAACATGTATGTGAATTATTTCATCCCAACCTATTTTAGAAAGACATCATATAGTTTTGTCATGTCATCATGTTTAGGTACTCATCATATGTTGAATTATGCCATTATATCCTATTAAGTTATCCATCATATATCTGAAACTGTGTCATGCTATCCTGTTTAGTTAGGCATCATATATGTGAAATTGTGTCATGTTGTCCTGTTTGGTTAGACAACATATATGTGAATTACCACATCTGTCTATCATACAATGTCTGTACGTTCAATTTCTTTTCTTGTTTATCAGCCATTTGAATTGGAGGGGGTGATGGCAGTATCTAAGGGAGCAAAAACCCGTTCTTCACAAAAGACAGTGATACCCGTCGATGCAGATAGAACCATGGTTGTACTGGCCCACAAACTAGCCCCACCACACATAATCGAGACTCTTCCAGATTGCACACTTACACCGTTGGGCAGAGAACCAGCTACAACCCATCTAACCGCAACCCCAGCGGATAGTAACCCACTTATAGTTGACAAAGCACCATGTCCACCACAGAGTACCCACACACGAGCAGTTTGTAAAGCTACTGCAGTGCCCAAAGCACGAAGACCACCACAGCTAACCCAAACTCCACGTTTAAAGCAGAAGAGCAACTGTTCTCAGGTCAGATTCCGTAGCTATGGTCCATACTCCTTTGTTGTTGCATCACTGTATTTACTCATACCAACTACTTTCGAATTTGAAGGATCCAATTGAAACTCCAATGGCGCAACAGGTATGTTTTAAACCTATTTCTTTAACTGGATTGTTGTTCTAACTTGTTGCTCTATGTTGATTTCAGTTTAAGTTGTATAAACAGTTATGTTCTCATGTGATGCACATTACAAGTGCTGCCAATGCTGTGTAGTTTCTCACACTTATATTCTGTCTATGCTGCTGTGTCTTAAAAATATATGAGTTGAACTGTGTCTCTATCTTGATTAGGGAACATAAACTAGAATGATATGGACAATACAGTGACCATAGTACATAGATATATGTTTGTTTCATGTTGTTATCCTGTCCACCTTACTACTAAACCGGTTTACCAAAATGAGTTTCGTATACTACAAGCTAAACCTGTGATGTGTCTGCTTGTTTCTCTTGTAGTATGCAAACAGAATATTGGAGAAGAGCACCCCACTATGCAATGGTAGAGAAAGTAATGCAGATAAGGTTCAAGATAGTGAGACAACCATGTTGGTCTCCAAGAAAGGTGATAAAAACGATCTTGTAGACAGTGAGAAAACCCCACAGTCCTGCGTTGATGTAGTGTTCGAGTTACTGGCCAGTACCACTGGCACAAGCTCTTCCAACTCGCTGCCTGAATCACTTCGGCTTCTTCAGTCTCAGCTACAAGCTGAAAGGCATCAGTCAGCTGTGCTGCCGCAAGAAGCCGAAGGACTGAGGAAGTCCCTGCAGAATTCAGATGCGTACTTTCTTCTGCAACAGCAAGCGCTGGAGGATTTAAGCGCCAAACAAGAGAAAGTTAATAAGATTGCTAAGCATCTTGCCAGCATTATGGGTACCCAGGATATTGCTTCTTGAACTCTTCTGAAGTGGTTTCAGTTCTGGACTTCTTTTGCTGCGGCGTTTATATGCTGCTTTGTTCCCTATATTTGCACTGGTGGCGAACTTTGATGCCCAGTGGATGTAATATGTGTAATAGCCGTGATAGCCTAGCATAAGTTGCTTGCTTATTTATTTCCTTGTTGTCTTGTTTATTTGTTTGCTTGTAGTCAGTGCAGTTCTTTTTCCACGGTTTGCTAGTGGCTGCAATAACCTATTTTTTAAAACTAGGCCACAATAACCATGGCTAATATTTACTATAGTGACACTGGGCCTCCTACGGGCTGTAGACACAGTGGGCCTTCTATGGGCCGTAGAAACAGTAGGCCTTCTACGGGCCATAGAAACAATGGGCCTTCTACGGGTCGTAGAAATAATGGGCCTTCTACGGGTCGTACCATCAATGGGCCTTATACGGGTCGTATGATCGATTGGCCAAACATGGGCCAATAATAGTCTGCATTATGGCCGTAAACGGGCTAGAGTTGGAATCGTCCGTTCATGGGCCGACCATAACGGACCATCGTTAATAGGCCGTATTTGATGACGCTATGAAAACAGTCCAACGTATTAACGAACCACAAACAGGCCGACTGTAACCACGGGCTAAATTTGGCCCACAAGCAGAAAATGACAGTAACGGGCCATAAGTAAACGAATGCTGGAAATGAGCCCAAGAATAAATGGGCTCTGAGAAGGCCGAAAGATAACATGGGCTGGAAACGGCCCAACGGAATATCGGGTCGTTAATGGGTATAAAGTGATACACTGTTCATTACGGGCCAGTTTCACCACGGGCCGTTAATGGGTGTAAAGTGATACACTGTTCATTACAGGCCAGTTTCACCACGGGCCGTTAATAGGCCAAGAGTTACATATGGCCTCATATGGGCCGAAAGACGTCATGGGCCATACATGGGCCAGAAGTGAAAACGGGCTGGAATCATATTGGATGGCCCAGATGACGCTACTGGGCCTAATTCGGATAGGGTGTAATGGGCCTTGGGTTAGCGGGCTGTAAATGGGCTATATGCGAACAGGTCGTTAACAGGCTTTCCATGGGCCGGCCCGCCACCTTTTGACCAAGTCAAACGGGCCGGCCTTTTCACAGGAATGGGCCTCTGTTGGGCCGTGCCACGTGTCGACGTATCATAGGCGCCTTCTGTCCAATGAGTGGATGACATCTGTCCCAACGATGAGCCGACACGTGTTTCCTTCAGCCAATGATGATTTTACACGTGGAAAATCCCCATTGGTCGGCGATGTTAACGGGTTATCGGATCCAAAACCCGACCCGATAGCTTAACGGCGTTCCGTTACGGTGGATGCCACGTGTTGGTCACCCTTGATGAAAGCACTTCTATGACGCGCGATTTATCGTCATGGAAGTGGACACTTCCGTGATGATAATTTTGGTAATGTCATGGAACACTTCTACGACAGCACAGGTATGACTATCTTGATTCTGTCATAAATTTGTCATGGATGTACATGCATGACAAAAAACGCGACCTACTGTGACAAACACGTATCATCATGGAAGTGTATTTTTTTTTGTAGTGATATAGGAGGAAGGAGTACGTCGGTGGAGCAACATGGGGCCCACGAGGGTGGAGGGCGCGCCCCCTACCTCGTGGCTTCCTGGAAGGTTCCTTGACGTAGGGTCCAAGTCTCCTGGATCATGTTCGTTCCAAAAATCACGTTCCCGAAGGTTTCATTCCGTTCCGACTCCGTTTGATATTCTTTTTCTGCGAAACTCTGAAATAGGCAAAAAAACAGCAATTCTGGGTTGGGCCTCCGGTTAATAGGTTAGTCCCAAAAATAATATAAAAGTGAATAATAAAGCCCAATAATGTCCAAAACAGAAGATAATATAGCATGGAGCAATCAAAAATTATAGATACATTGGAGACGTATCAATGACTCATCGTCGGAGTCGTCGTCTGGCCCGCGGAGGATAGATGAACCTTGGCGGTCCCAGTAGGTGGCGTTGACGGGCGCTGGGAGGGCAAGCACGACGTCAGTGACGCGCTCAGTCCTGGACGGAATGCGCTCTGCATCCGGTTGGGCCAGTGACGCGGTGGATGAGCAGTACATCCACCAGCGGGCACGCTGCCTGGGATCGGGGGAGCGCCGAACCTCGCGCATTGCCCACAGGAGGATGGTCGCCGGAGGGACGTTGAAGCCGCCGGGGAAGGCACGGAGCTTTTCAGCATCCGTCATCACCTTTAGGAGACTGTGCATGTGGATCCTCATCATCTGGACACTTGGGAACCACTGCGCGATCTCCTTGTATTGCGCGCGCATCTCTTGGTTGTCGCCGGCCAGCTCTTCGACAGCCTTCTGCCATCCGAGACTCTGGTCCATGGCGGCGGCGGTGGCGTGGTCGTCGAGACGGGTTTTCTTGGGTGGTTGGCAGAGGAGAGTGAGGGAGGAGTGGGGTGTGCGAGCGGTGAGTGGGGAGGGAGAACGGCAGGTTGCCACGTCTTAAAGCCTGGGAAACCGAAACGACAAGCGGCCGTAACACACGCTAAACTGCAGGGCCCACTAAATAAAAATATTTAGATAACAAGGTGCTAGTAGAACAAATAACTACTTCTATCCCATTAGCATTGCACGCACCGTTATAAACCCCAGGTCCCGGGTTCGAGCCCCAGGCCATATTTTTTGTTTTCTATTTTTTCCAGTACAACAGTCAATCACATTAAGTGAACTAGAACAACAGGCAATAAAATCCAGTTAACTAGCTCATTGTGCACATTCGGTTAACTAGAACAGGAGCCAATAAAATTCAGTTAACTAGCTCATTGTGCACATTCAGTTAACTAGAACAGCAGCCAATAAAATTCAGTTAACTATCTCATTTAACTAGCTCATTGTTAACTTAAATTCAGCAGGCCAATATGCACTAAACTTCATTCTACATTACTATCCCCCCTTGAGGAACTTCCCTCCAGATGTTAAGTTACAAAAAGGGCAATGAATGCCACTATTTTGCCACCAAAAGTAGGCAATGCTTGCCACTTGATGCCACTGTTTGGCATCCTTAACATGCTAGTCATTAAGTTACATCACTCTAGGCCTTTACAAAAAAATGGCACTGGCAACAACCAGATAATCAGGGAGCAGGTGCATTGACATCTTCAGGAGGAGCATTGAGACCAGGTATTTGGCTAATCCTGTCATCTCTAAGACCACAACATTTTCATTTTGCAAATTTGGCTCTGCACCAGCAACTAGCAAGTTTGGGTGAGCACCATCACTAAGCATGTTTGGCTTTGCACCATCTGTCAGCAAACATGGGCCAGCACCATCATTTAGCAAATTTGGATCTGCACCATCTGTCAGCAAAGTCTCTACTATTGTTCCATCAGCTGCAACCTCTGAAATTGCATCATCAGCATTCACAGAAATGATGTTGTGAGTAGATGTTGCACTAGTTGCACCAATAATTAAGTTGCCCATTCTGACAACAATACCAACTGCTGGCATCTTCAATATCAAATCTTCTCTGAAATTGCTGATGAAGTATGCATGGTCAACCATAATTGCAAGAACTTTGTGCTGAGCTGTAACGCCCAGATAATCAAGCTACAGTAACGTCTGCTAATGATGCCACGTCACTCTGTTACAATCGCTAATCTCGCGTTAGTTCAAAATGATTCGAATTCATATTTGAATTTTTGTCAAACGTCAAAGACTTTCAAACATTAAAACAAAAATGTTCGGTATGTGACTTAATTAAGTTTACTAAATTAGGTACAACCTATGTATTTTTACAAAACTAAAATGTTAGGTAAATAAAGAGAAAACAGAAAAGAAAATAAAGAAAAAAGAAAGTATAAAAAAACAGAAACAAAACAAAAAACAAAAAGGCCCCTGGCCAACTGAGCCAGACGGCCCTGCTCACAGGCCAGGCCGACCCACCCCCACTCCATATCCCCACCAGGGGAAACCCTAACCCACTACCGCTCTCCCACTCCCCCCCATGACGCCACTCCCTCCCCCCTCTCCTCTCGATCCCATCTGGATCGGGGAGGGGGCCGATCCC